>NC_037668.1:134229851-134497413 GCF_003255815.1 Theropithecus gelada
ATTTGTAGACAACAAAGTTTAGGCCTTTTCAAAACTCCACTTTTTCGCACAAGAATAGAGAGAGCAATGTGAGGAAATCATGCCAGACACCAGATCGAAAACCAGTCAACAACTTAACTTTCTATGGGGGGAGCATTTGTAGTTTGTTGGTAACTGAAGAAAGATCAAGCTTTATCTGTAACCAGACTAAATCAGATGCTACAGAGAAACCTGAGCACTTTTGCTATGATCAAAACTGATTTTGAATTTCAATTAAGAAGACAAATAACTGATTATTTCAATGATAGCAAATTATTCAAATCTATATACATTTTGCTCTGACTGGCAACAATTAACTAACAGCATCTCAGTTGTAATGAGCTGTAAAATTGTCAGAAATGTATTTTATGAGTGTTAATATTTTACAGATTTTTAAATTTAGACTTGATAATTATTAGCTATAGGCTAGATTAATGGTACAAGACATCTCTAAATGTAAAGAATATATTATTAATTTACATACCACATAAAATCCCTGTTTTATAGTATTCCCTAATATTTTCATTTCAAAAATTACATTAAGATTATCTCTAACTATGGTATTTTAATGAACTACTAAAAACAATTAATGATATCAAAAAATGTCTAAAAAATCATCAACACAACCATAACTGCTACATATTTAGTAACCATTTATTAAAAACATACTATGTGTCAGATATGATATTGAGAAAGGCAGAATAAACAAAGATAATTTTTGCTATATAAAGAACTCATACAAAATTAAAGCACCTAAGGAAATACTTCATTAATATTCATTTTGAATTTCTTATACAGAATGTAAAAAGGAACAACTCAAAAGATAGTTATTAAACATAAATAATAAACTATAGAGAAAATAAAATCACAATTCTTTTTTATGGTTTACTTCAGCATGTATAACAGCACTGAGAAGTCTCTGTTGTCCAATGTTTTCAAATATTCTATTTACAAAATCTCATCTTAAAAATGGAAAAAGCAGCATTTAATTTTGAAGCTTCCAAAAGTACAAGAAATATAACAAAAATGGTAACCCTTGTACACTGAACTGGCATCTATTCAGTAAGGACTTAAAAAGGTCAAGGCATTTACTCCCATTTAATGTTGTCAAAGTACCTAAACAATTCTTTATAAAATTCATTATGACTCAATAAATAGGTGATGGCTTATTACGTATTTTCCCCTTTATATGATAAGCTCTTTGAGGACTGGGCTGTATTCTTCATGTATTTTATTTAGCAGATTCTTAATACATATCTGTGATACAAGTAAATAAATTAATGACTTTTGGAGAATATATAGTAATTAAAATCATTCATGAAATACTTCATATTTTGGGGAACATATAAGAATGTCAATAACAATTATAAGACAGAATCAAAAAAGACCAACATACGGAATATTAGAATCACTGTTTTTTAACCTAACTACCTCAAATGTTGTATTGAGATCGAAAATCAGTCTTGAGAGAGGCAGGGCAAGATGGCAGACTACAAGACTGCACTGGTGGTCCTTTCCGTAAGGATCAATTTAACAACAATCTATACAGGAAAAACATCTTTATAAAAACCAAAAATCAGATAAGCCATCATAGTACCTGTTTTTCTTTCTTTATTTCTTCTAAAAAAAAAAAAGGATACATAAAGGATACATATACAGAACGGGCAGTTTTGTTACATAGGTATACGTGTGTCATGGTGGTTTGCTGCACCTGTTGACTTGTCTTCTAAGTTCCCTTTTCTCACCCCTGCCCCACAACAGGCCCTGGTGTGTGTTGTTCCCCTCTCTGTGTCCATGCATTCTTGATGTTCAACTCCCATTTATGAATGAAAACATGTGGTGTTCGGTTTTCTGTTTCTGTGTTAGTTTGCTGAGGATGAACGCTTTTACACTGTTGTTGGGAATGTAAATTAGTTCAAGCATTGTAGAAAACAGTTTGGCAATTCCTCAAGGATCTAGAACCAGAAACAACATTTGACCCAGGAATCCCATTACTGGGTACATACGTAAAGGAATATAAATAATTCTACTATAAAGACCCACGCACACGTATGTTTATTGCAGCACTATTTACAATAGTAAAGTATCCGGTTTTATCTCTTAGTTTTGCTAAAAGAGACACTAAAGAGATAGAAAAAAGATAATATTGAATTGCTGATGCCACGTCTCCCCCATCTACTGGCAATATGGTGCATATAGCACCTCTCGGCACTTGGGGAGGGAGAACACAGCAACTGTGAGGCATTGAACTTAATGCTGTTCTGTAAGAGCAGAATGGGAAACTGAACCAAACACAGCTGACACCCACCCATGGAGGGAGCATTTAAACCTACCCTAGCTGGAGGGGAATCACCCATCCCAGCGATCTGAATTTGAGTTTGCAGAAACTTTACCAACAGGGGCTACAGTGCTCTGTGTCTCTAAATGAACCTGAAAGTCAGTTTAGGCCATAAAGGCTGCAACTTTTAGACAAGTCCTAGTGCTGAACTAGGCCCAGAGAGAGTAGACTGGAGAGACACACAATCTACTGAGATACCACCAGGGGCAGTTTTGGGAGTGTTGGCATCACCTCTTCTGTAGCCCTACACTATACTGCTCAGGGTTCCAAAAAAGGCCATTTCCTTACTCTTGAGAAGAGGATAGGGATGAGTGGGATGGACTTTGTCTTGCATCTTGGATACTAGCTTAGCCACTGCCGAATAGGGCATCCATCAGAGTCCTGAGGCCCTAGCTCCCAGACAACATTTCCAGACAATCTGTGAGCCAGAAGGGAACCCACTGACTCAAAGGAAAGGACCGAGTTCTGACAGCACTCATCACCTGGTAACTTGACTCTTGAATAGCATTTTTAGACCTGTTCTAAGCCAGAGGGCAGCCCACTGCCCTGAAGGATGAGTCCCAGCTCAAACAGCATAGCTGACTTAGAGACAATGGATATTAAGAAAATATCCACAGGCCGGGCGCGGTGGCTCAAGCCTGTAATCCCAGCACTTTGGGAGGCCGAGACGGGCGGATCACGAGGTCAGGAGATTGAGACCATCCTGGCTAACACAGTGAAACCCCGTCTCTATTAAGAAATACAAAAAACTAGCCAGGCGAGGTGGCGGGCGTCTGTAGTCCCAGCTACTCAGGAGGCTGAGGCCGGAGAATGGCGTGAACCCGGGAGGCGGAGCTTGCAGTGAGCTGAGATCCGGCCACTGCACTCCAGCCCGGGCGACAGAGCGAGACTCCGTCTCAAAAAAAAAAAAAAAAAGAAAATATCCACAATAGTCTGTCATTACTCTTCATGGCCTGGGGTGGTAGTGGCTATGGAGTACGTCTTCTCTGCCCGTGGAAAGCAGAGGGAAGAGTGGGAAGTACTGCAGCCTGTAGTTTGTGTGCCAGATCAGCTGCAGTACAATAGAATACCAGGTAGACTTCTAAGGTTTTTGACTTTAGTCCCTGACTCCCAGACAACACCTCTGGACCCACCTGTGCCTTATGGGGACCTCACTGCACCTAAGGGAGGGACATAGGCCTTATTGACTTTGACACTGGCCAATTGTAGAGGCTCAAGGCCTTGAGTGAATGTAGGCAATAGCCAGGTTGTGGTTATTAGCAGGGCTTAGGCAAGACCCAGGCCTTGGGCAAGACCCTACACCGTGCTGGATTCAAGTTTGACCCAGAACAGTCATAGTGGTGGTGGTGGCCACAGGGGTACTTGTCATTATATCCCCAGCTTTAGGTGGCTCAGAACAGAGAGGGAGAGAGAGTGTGTTTGTTTTGGAGAAACTGGGAGAAGAGAACCTGGTAATTCAGATAAATCTCACAGACCTTGTCTAAGGACATCAAGGTGATACCTATCTGCATTTGCAGGAACCACAGCATTACTGTACCGGGGGTGTCCCCATAAGCAGATACAGCTTGAATCACAACATACAAGTCCTTTCAAATATTTAGAAAGCCTTTCCAAAAAGAACAACTACCAATAAGCCCAGACAATGAAGAATAAAATAAATACCTAACTCAGACAATGAAGAGTAAAATAAATACCTAACTCTTTACTGTCCAGATACTGAAAAACACCTACTGGCATCAACACTATCCAGGAAAACATGACCTCACCAAATAAACGAAACAAGGTATCAGGGGCCAATCCTCTAGAACAGAGATATGTGACCTCTCAGACAGAGAATTTAAAAGAGCTGTGTTGAGTCAATCAAAGAAATTCAAGATAACTCAGAGAAGGAATTCAAAATTCTATTAGATAAATTTAACAAAGAGATCAAAATACTTTAAAAAATCAAGCAGAAATTCTGGAGCTGAAAAATGCAATTACCATACTGAAAAATGCATCAGAGTTCATTAATAGCAGAATGCATCAAGCAGAGAAAAAGAATTAGTGAGCCTGAAGATAGGATATTTGAAAATACAGAAAGGAGACAAAAGAAAAAAACCAGTAAAAAATATAAAGCATGCCCACAAGATCTAGAAAAACAGCCTCAACGGGGTGACTCTAAGAGTTATTGGCCTTATAAAGGAAGTAGAGAAAGAGAAGTAGAAAGTTTATTCAAAGGGATAACAGAGGACTTTCAAAACCTGGAGAAACATATCAATATCCAATTACAAGAAGGTTACAGATCACCCAGCAGATGTAATCCAATAATACTACTTCAAAGCATGTAATAACCAAACTCTCAAAGGTCAAAAATAAAGAAAGTATCTAATTCCAGCCAGCCACGCATAGCATCATTGCACCTCCCAGGGATAGAGCTCCAGTGGGGAGGGGTGGGGTGACATCTTTGCTGTTTGGGTGACTTAGCCATTCTAGCCTTTTGGCTTTGAAGAGTCCAAGTGTACCAGGGGCCGGAAGGATACCCCAGCACAGCACAGCTGCTCTTAAAAAACATGGCCTGACTGCTTTTTTAAGCGAGTTCTCAGTCCTTTACCTCCTCTGTGGTAAAGGATCTCCCAAACAGGCCTCAAACCAACTGTGTGGGATCTCCCAACCAGGCCTCAAACCAACCCAACCAGCATTGTCCACCCAAAAGAGATATAAAGCCTCCCTGAGACAGAGTTCCCAGAGGGAGGGGTAGGAAGCCATCTTTGCTTTTTGGACAAAAAAATAGCCTTTCTAGTCTTCTGACTTTAGAGAGTCCAAGACAACCAGGGGTAGAAGTGGTACCCCAAAACAACACGGCTGTTCTAAAAATACATGGCCAGGCTGCTTTTTTGAACTACTCTCCAAACCTATTCCTTTTCACTGAGAGGGACCTCCCAACGGGGGTCTACAGTCACCCCCACGAGTGTTCTGCACCAGACAGAGATACGAAGCCTCCCTGGAAAGGAGTTCCCAGAGGGAGAGGTGAGGCACCATCTTTGCTGTTTAGGTAACTTAGCTATTCTGGTCTTCAGACTTTGGAGAGTCCAAGAGGACCAGGAGATGAAGTGGACTCCCAACACAGCACAGCTTCCCTGTGAAAACATGGTCAGGCTGTTCTTTTAAGTGGGTCCCCTCTTCCATTCCTCATCACTTGATGGGGCCTCTCAACTGGGTTTTCCAGCTACCTTCGCTTGTATTCCGTGACTGATGGAGGTTTCAAATCTCCCTGGGATGGAGCTTTCAGAAGGTGAGGTAGGCAGCCATCTCTGATGTTTGGGTGACTCAGTTATTCCAGTCTTTGGGCTTTGAAGTGTATGAGGTGCCCAGGGGCTGAAGTGTACCCCCAGCAAAACATAGCTGCTTGACAAAAACATGGCCAGACTGATTTTTTAAGCAGGTACCCGATTCTGTTCCTCCTCACTGGATGAGACTTCTGCACCGGAATCTCCAGCCAACTTCTACAGGTGCATTTGGGCCAGCAACAAGTCCACACCTCCCTGGGACAGAACTTCAAGAGGGAAGGGCAGGTTGCCATCTTTGCTGTTTCTAAGCCTTCACTAGTCAGACGTCCAGGTACCGGGAAATCCAAGGTGACAAGATATTGGAGCAGGCCCCAAGCATACCACAGCAGCTCTATGGAAAAGTGGCCTGACTACTATGTGAGTGCCTGTTTCCATATCTACTCACTGGATGGGTTATAACTGACTGTGTTCCAGCCACACCCTGCCAGAGCTATCAAGCCAGAAGCACCTCAGAAACTCCCAGTACAGAGCCACCAGGGGGAACTGAGAGCCTCTCTGCCACTGTCTCTACAGTGGAACTTCCCTTTCTACCCTCAGACTAATGAAAGAGCAAAGATTCTAAGTGCTTTATTCACACCTCCAACAAAGTGCAGTTCACCCAAGAAGACGAGGCCAGTCTGTCCCCCACAGATTCCAAACACCCTCCACTGCTCATCACTAGACAGTGAACCCTGGCTTGGGCCCACAGTACAGAACCTCCATCTGGAGATGATCACATGAATGGTTACTGACCTGCCTCTCTCTGGTGTGCAGCCCCCAGGAGACAAGCAAGTGATCCTTGGCCACAACCACTACTAAGGTCCTTTCCTCTGCTGTCTCCAAGAAGGAACATAAACACCGAGGTTGTCCCAGAGCTCCACTCGGCAGCCCAGGAGTGCCAAGCCACGATCTACAGGCATTATTCAAGTGGGAGAGAAACCCACACATTCAGAGCATTGAGAAGGAACACAGCTGCAACTGTGAGGAAGCATAGGAGAGCCACACAACTGAGAGTCTACCAACTGACCCGTAACCGTAAGTGCCACCTACTGAATATGCCATCCCAAAGGTGTAACAGCCAAAATATCCCCCTCTGAAACCAGACAAGAACTCAGCTTAAAATAAAGACCAGTGAAAAATCCAGAAAATAAGTCTATTGACTGTACTCAATCTACACTGCAGTTAATGGAACAACCACACACAGAAATGAGAAAGAACCAATACAAGAACTCCAATAAATCAAATGGCTACAGTGACCTATGTCCTTCAAATGACCACACCAGTTCTCCAACAAGAGTTCCCAACCAATATGAGCTGGCTAGAATGTCAGAAATAGAATTCAGAATATGGATAGGAATGAAAACTGTCAAGATTCAGGAGGATGGCAAAACCCAATCCAAGGAAAAAGAGAATCACAATACAGTGATACAGGACCTGAGGGACAAAATTGCCAGTGACAAAAGAACGTACTAGATCTCACAGAGCTGAATAACAAAATACAAGAATTTCACAATGCAATCACAAGTATTAACAGAAAAATAAACCAAGCTGAGGGAAAAATCTCTGGACTTGAATACCAAGTCTCTGAAATAAGATAGCCTGACAAAAATATAAAAAAACAAATAAAAAGGAATCCACAAAACCTCTGAGAAGTATGGAATTATGTAAAAAGGCCAAATCTGTAAATCACAGGCATCACTGAAAGGGAGGGGAAGAAAGCAAAAAACTTGGAAATCATAATTTGGGATATTATCAATAAAAACTTCCCAAACTTGCTAGAGAGGGCACCAGTCAAATTCAGGAAATGCAGAGAACTCCTGTAAGAGTCTACAGAAGGAGGGCACCCCTGAGACATTTAATTGTCAGATTTTCCATGGCCAAAATAAAAGAAAGAATGTTATAGTCATCTAGAGAGAAAGGCAGGTCACCTAAAAAGGGAACCCCATCTGTCTCTCAGTGGACCTCTCAACTGAAACCCTACAAACCGGAAGGGATTGGGTGCCTATATTCTAAAGGAAAAAATCTTCAACCAAGAATGTCATATCCAGCCAAATTAAGTTTTGTAAGCAAAGAAGAAATATGATCTTTTTCAGATAAACAAATGTTGAGGGAGTTTGTTACCACTAGACCTGCCTTACAAGATATCTTGAAAGGAGCACTAAATGTAGAAAGCAAAGACTGCTGTCAGCTAATTAAAAGAAAAAAAACACTATAACATACAGACCTATGTCATTATGAGGCAATCAAACAAGGAAGCCAACATAGTAACCAGCTAACAACACAATGACAGGATCAGATTCCTACATATTAACACTACCTTTGAATGCAAATGAGCTAAATGCCCCACTTTTAAAGCACAGAGTGGCAAGTTAGAAAAGCAAAGTAAGACCCAATGGTATACTGTCTTCAAGAAACCCATATCACATGAAATGACACCTATAGGCTCAAAATTAAGAGATGGAGTAAAATCTACCAAGCAAATGAAAAACAGAAAAAAAGCAGGGGTTACAATTCTAATTTCAGACAAAAACAGATTGCAAACCAGCAAATGTTAAAAAAGAAAAAGAAAGGCATTACATAATAATAAAAGGTTCAATTCAACCAAAAGACCTATTTGAAATATATATGCATTCAACACATGAGCAATCAGATTCATAAAGCAAGTTCTTAGAGACCTACACAAAGACAAGGACCACCACACAATAACAGGTGAGACTTCAACACTCCACTGACAGTATTACATAGATCATTGAGGCAGAAAATTAACAAAGATATTCAGGACCTGAACTCAACATTGGATGGAATGGATCTGATAGACCTCTATAGAACTTTCCACCTAAAAACAATAAAAATATACATTCTTCTCATTGACACATGGCACATACTCTAAAATTGACCACATAATTCAACACAAACAATCCTCAGCAAATGCAAAAGAATGAAAATCATACCAAACACACTCTTGGACCGTAGTGCAACAAAAATAGAAGTCATTGTTGTTCAGTTCCAAGCATTCCTTAATTTTCGTCTTGATTTCATTTTTGACCCAATGCTCATTTGGGAGCAGGTTATTTAATTTCCATGTATTTGCATTTTTTTGCAAGTTCCTTTTAGAGTTATTTCCAGTTTTATTCCACTGTGATCTGAGAGAGGGCTTGATATAATATCAATTTTCTTAAATTTATTGAGGCTCATTTTATGACCTATTACATGGTCTTTCTTGGAGAAACTTGCATGCACTGTTGAATAGAATGTGCATTCTGTGGTTGTTGGATGAAATGTTATATATATATATATATGTATATCTGTTAAGTCTGTTTATTCCAAGGTATAGTTTAAATCAATTGTTTCTTTGTTGACTTTCTGTCTTGATGACCTATCCAGTGCTGTCAGTGGAGTATTGAATTTCCACACTATTATTGTGTTGCTGTCTATCTCATTTCTTAGTTCTATTAGTAATTGTTTTATAAATTTGGGAGCTTTGGGGTTAGCTGCATATTATACGTTTAGGATTGTGATATTTTCCTCTTGGACAAGGCGTTTTACCATTATATAACATTCCTGTCTTTTGGATGTAAGGCAATAACAAATGCTGGCAAGGATCTAGAGAAGAGGGAATCCTTGCACATTGTTGGTGGGGGTGTAAATTAGTACAACCACCATAGAGAACACTTTGGAGTTTCCTCAAAAAACTAAAAATTGAGCTACCATATGATCCAGAAATCCTACTGCTGGCTATATACCCCAAAGAAAGGAAATCAGTATATCGGATAGATCTCTGTATGCCTATGTGTTTTCCATCACTGTTTACAATAGCTAAAATTCAGAAGCAACTTAAGTGTGCATCAACAGATGAATGGACAAAGAAAATGTGGTACATATACACAATAAAGTATTATTCAGCCATAAAAAAATAAGATCCAACCATTTGCAACAACATGGATGGAATTACAGGCTGCTATATTAAGTTAAATAAACCAGACACAGAAAAATAAACATCCCATGTTCTCACTTATTTGTAGAATCTAAAAATCAAAACAGTTGAACTCATATTCATAGAGTAAAAGGATGGTTACCAGAGGCTGGGAAGAATAGTAGGGGGTCATAGTGGGGAGGTAGAGACAGTTAATGGATACAAAAAAATAGAAAGATTGAATAAGACCTGCTATTTGATAGTACAACAGGGTGACTATAGTCAATAATAACTTAATTGCAGATTTTCAAATTACTCAAATAGTGTAATTGGATTGTTTGTAATTCAAAGGATAAATGCTTGAGGAGATGGAGACTTCATTCTCCCTGATGTGATTATTTTAGATTACATGCCAATGTCAAAACTTCTCATATACCCCATAAATATATACAACTAGTATATACCCATGAAATTAAAAAGAAAAAAAACAACAACAACAAGAAAATCATTCTGGGTTGGAAAACAACTGCTCTGCCTGTTCATTCAACAGATATTTATTGAGCACCTAGTATGTGCCAACCATTCAAAGTTGAATCAGCAAACATCATTTATGTTTATAGAAATCATTTGAACCTGCAATCCCATTGCTAGGTATCTATCCAAAGAATAAAAATTTATTATATCAAAATGATACATGCACTTGTATGTTTATTACAGCATGATTCACAATAACAAAGATAGGGAATCAATTCTAAGCATCTATCCACTAATGACTGAATAAAGAAAATATATGTGCAATGGGATATAATTCAGCAATAAAAAGACTGAAATTCTATCTTTTCAACAACATGGATGAAATTGGAGGCCAATATCTTAAGTGAAACAACTCAGAAAATCAAATACAAGTCCTCACTTACAAGTGAAAGCTAAATAATATGTACAGATGAACATAAAGTGCTGAATGATAGACATTGGAGACTTGGAAGGGATGGAAATGGAAGAAGGGTGAGAAATGAGAAATGACTCAAAGAGTGCAATGTACATTATTCTGGTAATAGATACACTAAAGCCCAGACGTCATCACTCCACAATATAGACATGTAACAAAATTACAGTTGCACCTCTTAAATTTATACAAATGTATAAAAAAAGTTTATCCCTAATTTTTTTCTGCTTCTTATTTAAAAAGTCACAAGATAAGGACACACTTAAAATAGGCACAGTGAAGGTTCCAGTAAGAATGAGCCATTTGCTGCAAAATCTTTGTATACAAAGAACATTTACCTCTGCAAAAGATGTTGAGGCTTTTGTGTCACTATTATTTATAGAATATCCTCAGAAGATTGGAACAAGACAAGGCAACCAAGGATGATACAGATCTAAATATAAAGCAGTACTATTATAAAAATTCTCTTTCAGAGAGGTGCTAAATATGAAAATATGTGTGCTTAAATTCTAGGATCCATTATGTAATTTGCATTACTGCCCTTAATTTTCCTTCCCAGTCTCCTAAAATCACTTTGGTTAGCCCCCCTTGTCTGGAAGGGTCTTGATTTTGACATTTTGTGAGTCTGTAATTGTGAATAATCCAAACTGGCTTCTATCTTTCTGGTAGAGAAAGAAAAGCAGGGTACCAATGATCTGAATTGCTGCCTTCTAACTACATGAGAGAAGTCAAATATGAAGAAGAGAGATTGAACAAGATGCTTAATTCTTTTGATGAGAATAAAAAGTTTAGGTAATAACTGACAAAATCGAAGTTATATTTTGAAGAACTTTATTTCTTACTTAAATAAATGTTTAAGCTCTCTGTACATCATTTCCAAGATTGAAAAGTTACGAATCTATAGTAGAAAAAAATTCTATGTCTAGTTTGCATGGAATTAATTTCAGAAGAGAGACATGTACATTACTCATCGTTTTCTACTACCACTTAGAGGAAAGTGTTTAAATTGCTTTCAAATATTACTCAGACTACTAGGTGGGCAAACCGGGATATGTAAATATTTGCATTTATTTTCATTTACAAAAACTGGGAAAAGCTTTGAAATGAAACTCCTGCTTACTCTATAAATACAATGATAATTGTTTTCAATGCTATATACTACTTTTTTTTTTTTTTATTGTTGGCACTCAGATGTTAAGCTGTAAGTACAATTAACAGTTCAGGCTAAAACTGCTAGAACATGAAGGTGGAAAAGTGAGAATTTTGTTATATCTCCTGAGTTTCTATTATTACCAAGCTTCTTTTCCTCTCACTTCATTTTATCACCTCTAGCATTTTACTTCAGGGAATATAGAAAGATAAAACAGGAGGAAAAAAACATGTTTACACTACACTACACTTTGATAATCCAGATAGTTTTATATACCCTGTCTATCTATATTTCCCAAAAGTAAAATATATGAATACAAGTAAGTTTTAAAAAGGGGTTTTAAATAATATTCCATTTAAATATCCTACAAGGAGAATCCTTTTACTTGTAATATTTCAGTAACTATAGTCATGGCATACATTAATAAAGCATTTCTGTTAAGAAAAACTGTGATAAAAGATCAACCAGTAAGATTAGGTACTGTGCCATAAAAGATGCACATATGTGCTAAAATCTATGCACCAAAGGTATATTGTTAAATATTTTAAAAACACTATATAATTAATTTAAAGTCAATTTTCTTTGAATAGCTGTAATATACATCAGTTCTCTTTCTCATATATTATATTTTAGTTTATCATCTATGATAACCAACTTAATTTTATGTTTTATACAAGGAGTTAAGCACTGTCACAAATAAGAAGAGACTATAGAATGATTAATCTTAGGAATAAGAAAACACAAAAGACATCTAAAGGTGCTGAATATTTTGACTTTCAGGGAAAAGCTAGGCCAGTGTCAGGCATCTTGTATTTTTCTCAGTAAGGTTAGAAGCAAAATTATTTTTTTCTATAGTCAGAATGAAGATAACTAGATGAAGGAAGTTAGTATATTTAACAAAAATGTATTGACCATTATAATAAAGGCATACATAGGGAGTGACTGGAGGTCATGAAGGAAATAGCCAACCCAAACTTGTGGCTGATGTAACTAGCATGTGAATGTCATGGGAGATTTCAGTCGGGTTGATAAATGAGGTGATTCTTAAAAAATGACATGCAGTTATCCAAGCAAAATGAGAGATGAAAGCTTTAAAATGTAAGCGGGAAAAAGTGGGGAATAAACTGAGAATGCCACAAGGAATCATTTACAAATAAGCAGAAATATTGCCAACTATTAATGAAAATGCAGATGAGATTAGATAGCGTTAATTTGTGATAAAGCCAGTCAGCACAGTTTCTTGTTTGTCTCCAACAAACAGGAGCAGTTTAGTAAAATGAAAAGAATTATACGTTTTGAATAATGGAGTCCCCTGGAGTGTTTGTGGCAGGAGAGAAACTTTATTAAAAACTCAGGTCAAATTCCAGTTTCTAAAGTCATCCTTAGATTTCCAGCCACACTGACTAGTCTCCTTCAGAAATAACCCTACTTTCCTGATCCTATATGTGTAACCAATGATGGCTCATATGCTGTCCACTGGATGTTGATTGTTGAGTAGAGGGCCACCATCACATCTGGTGTACCCCATATAATAGTGACAAGCTCAGGATCTTAAACAGAATGGGGATAATGGTGAAAGCATTTTTCTCATGGTTGACATTAGGAGCCTGGCTATTAACTGAAGAAGGTTTTGTTGGAAATACTGTCGACAAAGAAATTTAGGACTACTGTGATGTCACTAGATAAACTAAAGGTGCCAGGAATAATATCAGATATTTGAAAAAAGAAATAATAAATTAGGTGACCACATACATTTAAGCAATGGAAGAATACACTTTTTAAGTTGGTAGATAATAATTGGTAGACTAGGAACATAGCATTGGAAGGAAAGTCTATGTATTAATATCTAGAAAGAGGAAAATTATACAATAGTGATGTGGAAGCAGGTAATGTAAACAACAAAAATAGCATGTCTATCTTTCTTTGAAAGTAATTGGGAAGTGAGAAATATAAAAACTTCAACAGGTCTGGCACAGTGGTTCATGCTTGTAATCCCAGAACTCTGGCAGGCCTGGAGGGACAGATCACTTTAGTCAAGTGTTTGAGACCAGCCTGGGTAACAGGTTGAAATCCTGTCCACCAGGGTTTATATATATACATATATACATAAATGAGCTGAACATGGTGGTGCGTGCCTGTGGTCCCAACTACTTTGGAGGCTGAGGTGTGGGGCTTGCCTGAGCCTGGCAGACGGAGGTTGCAGTGAGCCAAGATGGCACTACTGCACTCCAGCCTTAATGACAGACTGAGATTCTGTCTCAAAAATAAATAAATAATAAAAGCTTCAACAGAAGAGTTTTCCAAGGACAAATGCGATCAATGTGATAACTGAAAAAGCTAGAAATACGATTTGTAGAGAGAATGGGGTCAAGCACTTTTGCTCTGCCAAGCTGGCTTCAGAAATACAGGACTAACACATCTTACTGCAGATCCTCTTGCTCTGAAGGGTCTGATCTGGCACTTGACATTTAATACTTTTTGATCTCCATCTTGAAATTATTAATGATTTAATATTCGAATGTGTGTTTGTGAGTAGAGTCCAATGGGACAATAGAAAATGTGCCAAAACCCTGGTGCATCAAAGGACATGAATCCTTTTCTGCTGCCACCTCCACACCTCACCAGGAATGTTTATAGCCACATATCTTATCCAGGTTCCTCCTTGCCTCCTCCTCCCCACTGTCCTCCCAGTGACACTTCCTATCCCTTTCCCCCTGATGTTCCTGGTCCTGGCTGGCACCCCCTTCCTGTGTTCATTCATCCATTGGTGCTGCTCTCCACATCTGGCAGGAGACTGGGAACTGGTTTGGGAATCATGGTTGGGCGCACACCCCACATGCCATTTCTGAGCAAAGTTTGTTGTCAGCCATTCCTTCCCAGGACTTGTAGCACCAAGGCATTCTATAGATAACTTGGTGGGGGTGACCGTTAGCCCACCCAAAATCAGGTATCCAGTGTGGACTGGCACTGAGGTTGTAATCCACTGGAAATTGTGCATCCACTGTAGGTTGGGAGAGCCAGCTCATGGGAAAGCGAGACAGATTCTCCATATATAGCCAGGGCACAGTGCAGAAATGGATAATAAGAACAAGAATCCAGCAGCCAGTGGGCTGTAACCTAGGGTGTGCAAAGTGGTAGGGCAGGGGTCTTGGGCACCATTGAAGGTCTGCATTCTGTTATATTAAATTGCAAGAAACAAACAAACAAAACATATTGACAGGTTGTGGGACAGATGGCTAGAAGAAATAAAAAAGTTTTATATTTTTAGTATCTTTAGAGACACTTTTTTTCTTGCTTTTTAAACAAGGGCCTCTGCACATTCATTTTGCACTGGGCCTCACAAATTATGTAGCCAGCCTTGGTACTCAGAGTTAAAATTTGAGTGTTAGAAATAAACTGTAGAGTAACTATTTTAAGAAAATGCAAGTAATGAGATAGAATGCAATTACTGAAAGTATTTTCAATTAAATTTTGATCAGAATGTTGGTATGTGTCTCAGTTTGGGTCTTTCTAGAAGCAGATCCTGAGACAAGGATCTGAGAGGAAGTTGTTTATTTGGCAGGGAATTTCAAGGAACACAAGAAGGGAGAGTTGGAAAGAGAGAAAAAGAAGGGGAAGAAGAAAAGAAGAAGAAGAAGAAGAAGAAGAAGAAGAAGAAGAAGAAGAAGAAGAAGAAGAAGNGAGGAGGAGGAGGAGGAGGAGGAGGAAGGAGGAGGAGGAGGAGGAGGAGGAGGAGGAAGGAGGAGGAGGAGGAGGAGGAGGAGGAGGAGGAGGAGGAGCATGATATTGAATACAGTAGTGTTCTGGAAAACTATGGCTAGTCCTGTGGGAACTTAGGTAGAGTAGAACATACCTCAACATTGTCTCAATTCCAATCTGAAAGGGCAGGAGAGCTGGGGCATTTGAGCTCCAATTTCCATTTGCATGTGGACTACTTCTCAGAGTGTTAACCCTTCAAAATTCCTAGGCTGGCCTGTGCACAAATGTTAAGAAAAAAATTTCCAACCTAGAGTCCCAGAGGCCAACTGGAGGCACTCTGGGCCTTTCCTGGATAGCAGTGTTAATTAAGAGGATCTGGCTAGCCACCAACAAGGTCTGCCACAGTGAATGTATCTTCAAACCATTTTATATCTGTAAATACAATACAGTTGACTCTGAGGATGATG
Source organism: Theropithecus gelada (assembly GCF_003255815.1). Taxonomy (NCBI): domain Eukaryota; kingdom Metazoa; phylum Chordata; class Mammalia; order Primates; family Cercopithecidae; genus Theropithecus; species Theropithecus gelada. The sequence goes on from NC_037668.1 coordinate 134,245,688, forward strand.
CCATTGAACTAGGTCACACTAAATTAGGTATATGCTATATTGGTTCTTCTTCTCAATGGTTATTTAAATGTGAAACTAATAATAATCAACTCTAGAGGCCTCAAAGCTGTATATGCCATTTAAAGTCATAAGAATTCACAAAAGCATAAATATATGGAATGCATTCTATATAAAGTAGCTGATTTCCTAACTTCCTCGATATACTTCTCTGCATGAACAACAGTCTCTCTCAGCTCAGGACATTCTAAATGCAATCAGCTTTCTGCATTCAACTAAGTGCGCTAGTTTTGCACAAAGTGAAGTGTTCATTTCTGGTTTAACCACAACCCAAATCCACACACCTATAAACATTAACTACACTGTCTTGCTCTCTTTAAGATGCTTATTCTTAATTTTCTATTCAAAATTCTTAATCTTTGGAAAAAAATAATATCTCAACTGATATTTATTATAAATACCAAAAAAGTGACTCTAGTTGGTACTAAAGCAAAGATCTGCTAGGGAATCCTTACTGTTTGGAAAGCTAAAGCAAGGAGGGCGAATACACATTATGTTAAGTAAGAACAGGGATTCTGTATATATAATGCCTTGGTTTGAATCTTGTCTCTGTCACTTACCTGTGTGACCTTGGGGAAATAACTTCACTCCTCTCTTCCTCAGTTTCTCACATCTGTCCTCAGAAAACTTTGTCAGATTTAAACAGAAAAATATTCATAAAATACTTAACTTACACCTGATATGTGAAATAAATGAATCCATAAAATTGGTATGTATTCTTGGAGCATCTTCTTAGTAATGTTTCATGTTGCTACCAGTTACTTGAACCTGGAATGAATATGACATGTGAATACACTCAAATTAATATCTTTCCAATTAAAAAAAATCAAAGTGGACAGTCACACTAATGACTGAAAGAAAACAGATGCAACTCAAATGAACAGCAGACATTAACTAGAACATATTAAAAACTACTACAAGACAATAAAAAAGACAATACATTCAATAGCAAAATATGCTAGGATCAAAGAGGAGAAGACACTAATGGTTTGTACAATATGGATATCTTTCCATACCCTTTAGAATGTAGAAACACTAACAAATCTTTAGTTTCAATATTGAGAAGTGCATAAAACTACAGGGACTATCATATAGTTTTGAGGTGGAATAAATATCTTCAATATCTTTGAAGAGCAATTTATCAATATTTAGAAGAATTTAAGAGGTATATATTCTATGGGTCAGCAATTCATTACCAGATGCAATATCTTAGAGAACCTCTACTATTTGGACGTAAGACTACCCAAACAAGTATTTTAACTGCTTCATAGATTATAATTGCTGAATATTAGAAACAATTTAAGTTATCCATAAATAGAAGGGATAAATAAATAGAAGGAGAATGGGGTAATCTTAGGTGGGTAAAGTGAATGATATGTATAAATAAGCTTTATCAATACATCCTGAAACATAATATTGAGAAAAAAAATAACAGAATATGTTCAGGATTATCGTATCTATATTTACTTTAAAAAATGGCAAGTAGGCTGGGCGCATTCGCTCACGCCTGTCATCCCAGCACTTTGGGAGGCCGAGACGGGTGGATCACGAGGTCAGGAGATCGAGACCATCCTGGCTAACACGGTGAAACCCCGTCTCTACTAAAAATACAAAAAAATTAGCCGGGCGTGGTGACGGGCGCCTGTAGTGCCAGCTTCTCGGGAGGCTGAGGAAGGAGAATGGTGTGAACCCGGGAGGCGGAGCTTGCAGTGAGCCGAGATCGCGCCACTGCACTCCAGCCTGGGCGACAGAGCGAGACTCCGTCTCAACAACAACAACAACAAAAAAGGCAAGTAGTCATATATAACATATGTACATAAAATTAGATAGTAAATAAATAAAAATATGCACAAGAATGATAAATGCCAAATCAAGACAGTGGTTATCTCTAGAGAGGAGAGGAATTTTCAGGGAGTTAACATGGAGTTTAACTCTGCCTGTGATACTTAATATTTTAAAAGATAGAAATTATGTCCAAATACTAAGACTGATGAAAATTTCTGTAACTATATAGGTGAATTTTTAATTCTTTATATATTTTTAGATGTTGAAAGTATTTATAATAAAGGATTTACTAATAATGAAAGGAAGTCAGAGGCCAGGGAGGCAGAGATCGATTACAAAGGAACAAGCAGCAGCATTTTGGGTTGGGTTAGCAAATAAATCATTTGTGTTGATAGTTATGGTGGTTATACGATTTCATATATGTCAAATATTATAGATTCATATACTCAACACTAGTGATTTATTATATATAAAGTATATCTCAATAAAGCTAATTTAAATAGTATTCTGAGGCTTTTCAACTCTAAAAATTAGCAGGATGGACACTTATTACTCTGTAAGTGTCCCCAAAGTTGTCTCTGTCTCTCCTAGTTTCTATCAAATTTTTCCGTTACTTCTCCCAGCCTCCAACCCTTATCTTTCTCTGTTTTTGCTGGTCACTGTCAGTGGCTGCCTGTCTTGCTTTCTATTCTGCCTTCGACTGTTGCTATAGCCAGAATCGTATTTACTTTTCTGATAGCGGGGGATCCTGCTTAAACTTAACCATACAAAAGCTCAAATTATTGCAAGGACCTCTACCCCTTTTTTCTTTCCAGTCCCCACACACACAATGGGCTGCATACCCTAACTTGGACAAGATGCAGGGAAGAGGAGGGCCAGATGTTAACTTCTTTAGTCAGATAAATACAATGGGAAAGGCAAAGGTGGTATGCTGGGTTATGGGATCAACTATGATGATGAAATTGACCAGGCTGTTTCACTGGGGCTGTGCGGTCAAGAAAACATAGAGAATTCATATCCTTGTAGTAATCAGAGCATAAACAAGAGGAAAAGTAGAAGGTCTTCACAGATGGTGCCACCTGAATTTCCTGTTGAGAATTCAGTGCATTCACACCTTACCCCAAAGCCAGTTCCTTCATATAATTCCTGCTTCTTGTTTTTATGACCCCACCTCAGGCTTTTACATGGTGACCTATGTGCTCCTTCAGTCTTTGCTCTACTACTGTATCTCTCAACCCATAGTTTAAAGTCAGTGTGACAAACATCAGCACTGGCACATACTGTGTTCTATCATAGAAGTTAGAAGACTCAAAGGGATTGAGACACAGTTGCTGTCCTCAAAGATTTCATAATCGAGGAGGAGAAATGGAGTGTCTCCTTACTCCTGACTTGGAAATGTTTAGACTAGCAGCACACTGTTTGCAATCTCTGTATTGACCTCAGTAATATCTCTTAAGAAATGCTCCCCAGTAAATTCAACTTAGCATTCTCAGGAGACACTCCAATTACAGAGTTAAATTTTAAAGAAATGTGACCATGATCACTACTAATCTGATTTATTTTAGATTTCTGATGTAGCATGATATAGGTATCTGTTAGTAAATTTGATGAGGAATTAAGGACAGGACTTAGATATGACCAGCACAAAAAGAAATTATCTCTAGATCTCCTTTTTCTTCCAAAGCATATAATCACCATTTATTCCCCTATTACTTCTTCCACTTCATGTAATTCTTTTGATAACACTGTAAAGGTGTTAGCTGGTAAAGAAACATGAAGAATGAATGAAAAACTTACTGAATTTTCCAGACCTTTTTTACTCTACAGCAGAAAGGCAATACTTGAATATTTTTATGTACTTTATAAAATACTAAATTTGTCATTTGTTACCTAATAGAGAATTTTTTCCTATATGAACTATAATTTTACATGGTTTTAATAAAAAGTAGAAATGTTAAAAATAAGCAAATGAAAGAACACGAAAGATTTCCTTTTCTTCAAACATAGTATCTATAAGTGTTCCACAAATAAATAAATTTATATGAAGATAGTAGCAGTATTAACTTTTTATTTTTTCAAATTTTAAAACTGTCATTTCACATTCAGCCAGAAACATCATATTCACTTTCATTAACTTGGATTTCTTTAAAAATAAGTGCACCATGTTTTTTTAAATTAATAGCAACTGTAGTAAAAACAAAACAAACAAACAAACAAACAAAAAAAACCCCAGAATTTTGTGGAAGAAGAATAATAAATTCCAGTTAATTTTTATTTTCCTCTTTGGCAATGTCTAACATTAATTAGAGAGATTGATTAGTTTTCAGTGTTAACTTAATATCAAGGAAATCTCATAAACCTCATTCTCCATGGATAAAAGCTAGCCACAGAATAGTGCTTAACTTTATGTGAGATATTTTCATGTGAAATCACAATTTTTTAGGATCTCTTAACTTAGTTGGGTTTAGATTTATGTTTACTTCAATTATTAAATAAGACAATACAGGAGACAAAGAGTTACGAATTTCTAAAGAAAAAAAGGCTTTATGATGTGACTCTGAGGAAAAAAACAGCATTATTGAAACCTGGTGTCCTATTATGGAAAGGTTAACTGTGAATGACACAGTATAATATCTCACTGTAATAGAAACATTCATTAGTTGCCAATACATTATGGTACCAACAATACATTATGGTATATGTTAGAATATGTTAAATTTAAATTATGTTCAGGACTCAAATAAGAGGTTATAAAAATAACAAAAACTAAAGCAAGAGTTTCTATACAATTATTTTACTGATTTAGACATTTTCTAGTCCCTTGACCATATTTGATTCAGTACTTAAACTTTATAGTTCAATATTCGAGATAAGACTACCCTTGGATTTTATGACACATAAATACAGAGCATTGTATTGGAAATCACATAACGGTTGTTTGTTCAGTTTGGTATATGACCACAATTCTTAGTATTAATAAAATAAAATATTTATTATAGATGAGTTCCTAAGAGACCTGAGGCCTAAACTATGGAGCCATGAAGTCTGATTAAATGCATGAAAGTACATAGCATTACCGTGGACTCTTAGATAGCTACAAATTCAGCTCATCTTCCTTAGCAGTGTAGCTCTTAACTCCTGTAATATATCCCCTATTTGATCACAGCACTGAAACAGAGAAGTGGATCTGAAAACTCAACTACAAATCAATTCAGTTTACTGTATTTTAGCTATGAGATAAAGCTCCAGTGTATAGAAAACAGATACACATATGTTAACAGAGTGCTTTTACATTGCCTTCAAATCAAATTACATGGATATTTAACTGAATAATAATTCTATTATAGTAAATTTTAAATGCAAGATACTTTGGATAAAAACAGATTGCTCTTATTTACATTTATTATTGGCTATTCTGAGTGACATTAATATAATATACAACCTGAAGTTTCAATCCTATACATCTTTAGCATATGTAAGACTATTCAGTTGAAAATATGCATTTCTATAAAAACATATATTCAATGCATGCTTTTAAAGAAATAAAATCTTCTTACCTTTGAGTCTATTGTGATGACTTGGGAAGAATATAATGCTCATTTATTTAATATTAATTCATTATTTGATATTCAAACATATTATGATAGCAATTAATGCCCAAGAGAAAATGCTCTGAATGTGGGGCTACAATAGTCAAAACTGAGGAGCTTCAAGACAGAAAGCAGCCAGAATTAATACAGTTTAGGTAAGATGGCTGAGTTAGGGAGTTGGGAAGGCCTGTTCAAGCCACTTTGCAATCCTTGGGAAATGCTTGTACCAGAATGCTTCTCAGAGTGCCTGGGATTATCTTTTTTATTTGAATGACCTATGAGTTACAACCGGCAATACCTTTTTTAGGAATATGAAATATAAATTCTAAGAAGTAGAAACAAATATGTGATGTGAAAGACTGGACCAGTAAAGAAAGAAAATTTCAGAGAGGGCAATATATTGCTCCCATGCTGGACTGCAACCAGGATACAATCACATAGAAAAGTTAATTAGTCCAAAAGTTGTGGCACTGAAAATAGCTCAGGCTCCAAATTACCTTACCATTCAGTAAATGTACATGATACATTTCCTTCACCGTTTTGCATTTTAATATAAAGATAAAATCACCAGAAAGCGTAAATACTTACAATGTCCCAATTCAGTCCAGTCACTTTAGCTGTACAAGAATTATTTCCCTCAAGGCTGAAATATAACCAATACTTTACTTTGAAGAGCTAACACAAGAATCAGTAACAATGTATATAAAGTCTCCTGCAGTGTACTCAATGGAGGTTCTCAAGAAATTGTAAAATGTTTGTTTCTATAAAAATCTCCACACAGCAATTAAAATGAGTATGAACACCTTTAGCCTTGTTTATTTAGTTTCATATACTATTTATTACATGATTTATCTTCCGTAGTTTGTGACAGCAGCAGTGTAGAAATATCGGTTCTGTCATAATTTCTCCAGTATGAATGCTAAAATTCTTTACATTCATCCATTAAATGAATGGATGTCTACTACGTGCCAGATCCTATACTAAGCAAAACAGTTACGAAGGTAAATAATTATGTTCTTATCATGGTAGTTTACTATGTAACCAATGGAGCCCGGAATATAATTCCATAGCTAAATGTCATAATACCTATAAAATAATTATGTACCTAATGCTATGGTAAGGATGGGGAGGACTATGCATTTTTAAAGACAGTGTTTAATAGATCAATTTCATGAAAGATAAAAGCTGTTACGTTCGTTTAAATGTGACTAAAAGAAGTTTGTAGATTTTATTAGAAAAATAGACCACATTTCAGTTAGCCCCATACATAAAATGTTGGGGTGAATTTTTTGCTCTAATAATTGATAGTAGCTTAGAAACCTAGAATTCTCAATCTTAACAATTATCCTCTGCCAAACCATTTTATAATTTCCGACCGAAGGACTCTACACCGAGTAAAGTAGCAAAGTAGGAAGCTAACGTACAATCTTATGATCTTAATTTTTATTTTCTAAATGTTAAAATATAATCTTGTTAATGGCACCCCATAATCATCAGTGCAGATTCTAGTGACCTGGCCACATGGTGTAGGCAAAGAAGTCTACATTGGAATTTCCCATTTCCTTCCTTATGATTAAAGGAGTACCTGGCTTAATGTTCCTCCTTATTTCATCTGCAGCTATGATAAAATAGAGAACTATTTGGTCAGACTTGTGTCAAAGGGGCATGCCTTATCAGAATCCTTAGCAGGACTTAGAGAGAGGTGTGTTTAAGAGGTATGTTTCAGCCTGACCCAGTGTGCTTACATCTGCAAGTACAAGATAAGTTGTTTTGCTAGGGCTTTGGTATTTAAGGATCAGTAGTCACACCTGGGAGTAAAAAGAAATATAAGGATATCATGAAATCTGACAATTCAGATTTAGAAACCTCTCTGCCTTTGTACTGCTGTTTGTGTGTATATAGGAGGAGCTGGCCAGGAGGGGAGGCTGGAAACACTGAGGATCAAACGCAGAGGGAAAAGGAACCATGTATCACTCCATTAAACAAAGAAATGCAAATAATTAAGAAGGGTATAATAATCATAATTAACTCACTAAATTGGAGGTTGAGTTTGCCACATCTGACTCTTCCTGTCTATAATTAATTTATGGTATTCTCACTCTGTATTTACATATAATTCAAAGCTTAAAAGCTTATTTTGGGGTGTTGTTATTATTTATCAAACTATAACATTTAAGTCCTATATTCCCCTTTTTTTATTTAGTTTAGCTTTAGCAGTTCTATTATGGTATAATTGAAACCCAATAATCTAATACTTTTCAAGTGTACAAACTTACATTTAGATATACATACACATCCTTGAAATTGCTATCACAACCAAGCCAGTGAAGATTTTAAAGACCTGGACGCATGGCGTAGGTAAAGAGATCTACAGTGGAATCTCTCATTCCCTTCCGTGTGATTAAAATAGTAGCTGGCTTAATCATCCTCCTCATTTCATCTGCCGTTGTGATAAAACAGAATGATATTTAGCCAGATCTACATCAAAGAGGCATGCCCTATCAGAATCCCTAGCAGTACTTAAAGAGAAGTGTGTGTTAAGTCTGCCTCTGTGTGCTTATAACCTTTAATGAACATATCCATTACCCATTGTGCAAGTTTCTTGTCTTCCCTTGGTAATCCCTCTCTCGAGCCCCTCCTCCCAACCCCCACGCCATTGCTCATCTGTTTTTTGTTACTATAGATTAATTTACATTTTGTATAACTTGAATTAACATAGTCATAAAAATTCTAATTTCCCTCTCCTCTTTCATTCAGTATAATTATTTTAAGATTTATCAATGCCATTTTTTAATAGTTCATTACTTTTGTTGTGGGTAATTGTGAAATTTAATTTTCTGTGTCAACATAATTTGGTCATAGGATGCTCAGATAGCTGGTTAAAAATTGTTTCCAAGTGTGGCTGTGAGAATGCTTCCAAAAGATACTAGCAATTAAATGGGTGGGCTGAGTAAAGCAGATGGTTCTCACTAATGAGGGTGGGCATCATTCAATTTGTTGAGAACCTGACTAGAACCAAAGGGTGGAAGAAAGTTGAATGAGCTGTGGCTGACCACTGAACTGGAGCATTGATCTTCCACTGTACTTGGTGCCTATAGACCTCAGACCTGCAAATTGAGACTAGAATTTACACCATCAGGTTTCTAATTGTCAGGCCTGTGAACTGTATTACCAGTTTTCCTGAATCTCCAGCATGAAAAAGGCAAATCATGGGACTTCTCAGTCTCTGTAATCTCGTAGCCAGTACCTAATAGATCTCTTTATATGTACGTCTTCTTGGTTCCATTACTCTAGACAACCCCGTGTAATGTAGTAGTATTTGATTACATGGATATAAAAATTTGTTTCTCCATTCAGCTGTTGATGGACATATGGATTGTTAGGAGTTTTTAGCTATTTCAATAGGCTGTGGAAACTCATGTCTAAGTCTCAGTATGAACATATGCATTTATTACTTTTGGGTATATAGCTAGAAGCAAAAAAAAAAAAAAAAGGCATCATTTGGAAGTTTTATGATTAACTCTTTAAAAACCTGCCAAAGTAAGTTCCAAAATAATTGCAGCATTTACATTCCCACTAACTGTGTACGAAAACTACAGTTGCTTCACATGCTTGCCAAAACTTCAGTCTTTTTAACTTATCCATTATAATGGGTGTGTTACAGCATCTCATTATGTTTTATTTTGCATTTCCCAAAGACTAATTATATTGAGAATCTCTTCATGTGGTTATCATCTCTGTATCTTCTTAGTGAAATGTCTATGCAAATCTTCTGACAAATTTTATTGGGTTGTGTTTATATTCTTAAGTTTTAAGAGTTCTTCATATATTCCAGATATGGGTCCCTTATCAGATATTTGATTTAAAATTATTTTTTTCCCATGTGTAGTTTGTCTTTTCATTCTTTTAACAAAGTGTTTTGAAAACCAGAATTCCATAAATTTGGTGAAGTATAATTTAGCTTTTTTTTCTTTTATGGATCCTCGTTTTGTTGTTACATCAAATAAATCTTGATCTAACCTGAGGTCACCAATAGTTCCACCTACATTTCCAACTAAAGATTTATAAAACATTTGGCGCAATTTATTTTTACCTATGGTGCAAGAAATAAATTGATTTTTTATGTCTGTTGGTTTTGGCATGTGGATATTCAATTGCTCTAGTACCATTTATTGAAAAGACTGTCTTTCTCAACTGAATTGGTTTTGCATTGTTGTCGAAAATCTATTGATCTAATATGTGTGTGCCTATTTTTGGATTCTGTATTATGTTTCATGGATCTATGTGTCCATCTTTAAACAAATACTAAAATACTGTATTGCCTTGATGATGCGTATTGAAATAAGTCCTCCGAGTTGTTCTTTTTCAAAGTTGCTTTGGGTATTCTAGCTTTTTAAAGCGTCTATAAAAGTTTTAGAATCAGTGTCATTTTTTGAAAAAAGGTTAATGTGATTTTAGTTTTAATTGCACTCAATCTATAGATAAACTTTGAAATAATCAGATTTTTAAAATACTGAGACTTTCACTTCATGGACATGTATATTTCCCATTTACTTAAATCTTTACTTTTACTCAGAAGAGTTTTACTATTTTGGGATACAGGTTCTGCTTGTCTTAGATCTAGTTTTAAATATTTCGTAGTATAGGTCTTATTGTGATATTTTAAATTTTTAATTAAATTGATCTTTGCTAAAATAAAGAAGTACAGTTGATTTTTATTTACTGATTGTGTATCTTGCTGCCTAACTCACTTATAAGTTCAATGAATGTTTTTGTAGATTCCAAAAGATTTTGTATATAAATGATTGTGCTGTCTCTTAAAAAAGAACAGTTTAACTTGTTTTGTTTTTGTTAAATCTGTATGTATAAATAAAATGTATACAAACAAAATAGCCTTAGGGTCAAGAGGGGAGAAATGGAATTATACTATAATAAATTTTTATACTATCATCAAAACAGTATAATAGCTTAAAGATAAAGTGTGATAATTTAAAGATATACACTATCAATTTTATAACAATCCCTAAAATAATAATAATAAAAAACAGAGTTAACAAGACAAAAAAGAATAAATTGGAATTATTTAAAAAGATACAATGGATTTAAAATAAGGCAGAAAATGTAGGAAAGGAGAGTAAAGAACTAAAGAGGCAACAGAAAACAAATAGAAAGATGACACATGTCAGCATATCAATGAAAATTTAAGACATAAATCGTCTAACCAGAGGTTCACTAACATTTTCCGAAAAGAACCAAATAGTAAATATTTTTAGCTCTCTGAGCCATATGGATTCTGTTGCAACTATTTAAAGCTACCATTATAGCATAAAAGCAGCCATACAATACGTAAATGAATGGACATGGCTTTGTTCCAATAAAATGTTATTTATGAAAACAAGGCTAGCAATGTTTGGCCCATGAATCATATTTCCCCAAGTCTTGTTCTAAACACTTTAATTAAAAGGCAGTACATTAAAAAATAAAAGCAAGTATGACCTATATGCTGTCCACAAGGAGCAAGCTTTAAATACAAACACACAAATAGATTAAAAGGAAAGTGATAAAAAACAGAAATATCACAAAATGTTTATTTTAGAGCAAATAATATGACTCGAGGCAGAAAAAAAGAAGTCATTTCATAAGATAAAGGTCATCAAAGAGACCCCAAAATTCTAAATATTAATGGAATAATAACATAATTTCAGGATATATAGAGGAACAACCTTATCAAACAAAAGGAAAAAATAACAAATATTCAAATATACTTGATGCTTTGAATAAATTGTTCTCAATAATTAATAGAATGATAGAAAAATCATGAAAGATGTAGAATACTTGAACATTATCAACCTACTTTATCTATGTAACATTCATGGGATACATGATCCGGAAACAGCAGAGTACGTACTCAACTCAAAAGCACAGGGAAGGATATACCAAAATTTGAACCTTAAATTGAATTTCAATAAATTTTAAAATACTCAACTCAGACAATGTTCTCTGAATTAAAAATCAGTAACAGAAAGATTTCTAAAGGTCCTTCAAAATACTTGGTACTAAAAATGACAATACTAAAAAACTCCTGGATCAAAGAAGATATCAGAGGGAAATTTGAAAGTGTTTCAACTTGTCACTCTGAGGGAAATTTATAGCACTAAGCGCTATTGTACCAAATGCTTAGAAAGGAGGCGAGGTCCCAAGTTAGTGACCTCAGATTCTACCTTAAAGTAATAGAAAAATAAAAGGAAAGTTATCCTAAAGTGAGCAATACCAAGAAAATCATAATGGTAACAGAGCAAATATTGTATAAGGAGAAAATAGAAAAACAATGCTAAAGTTAATAAAATCAAAAACTGACACTTTGAGAAGATTAATAAAATTGGTAAAAACCGTAGCCAAATTTATAAGGGGAAAGAAAGGAAGACACACATTAGCAGTCGTGTAAACACAACAGAGCCTACAGATATTTAAAAGATAAGAAAGAAATATTATAAAGAAATTTGTAACAATACGTTCAATAATGCAGATATTGTGGACAAATTGCTTGAAATGCACTAATTGCAAAAGCTTATTCAGGAATAAACAGATAAAAAGAATATCCCAATATTCATTATATATCTGAGTTAAAAATCTTCCCCAAAAGAAAATTCAAGATCCACATGGATTCACTGATGGCTGCTGGCAAATATTGAACAAGAAGTAATATCAATTCTAAACAAATATTTCTACAAAATTCAAGAACCATAATACTTCCCAACTCATTCTGAGACCACCATTACTCTGATCTCTGAATCATATAAAGTGCTATGAGAAAACTATAAACAATAACCCCAGTAAACATAGATGCAAAAAATATTTTAAAAATTAGATCAGTTGTAGTCCAACAATACTAAAAGGATAAAATATATGACCAGGTGGTACTGAAGAATGTAAGGTTGATTTTATATTCAAATAGTAAATATTTTTATATTCAAAAATTACAGTTCTAATCTGACATATCAACAAGGACACACACACACACACACACACGCACACACACAGTCCTATGATTGTCTCAATAGATGCAGAAAACATCATTTGACAGAATCTAATATTCATTCTTGATTTAAAACAAACAAAAACTAAAATAAAAAGCGCTTGGGAAAACTAAGAAAAAAGATAACTTAATAATGGGGACCTACCAATAACCTAAAACTGACATCATAACTAATGTTATGAGATAAGCACTCCTATATAGCATTGTACTGAAGTTTCTAACCAATAAAATAAGGCACAACTAATTCCCATGATATTTAAAAATAAGTAAAATTGTATTTGCACGAGGCATTACTATATGTGTACAAAAAAAAGTGTAGGAGGATAGGTCCTCAAATGACCTTGGCTGACCCAGTTTTCCCTCTATCACTTGCAATTCCAGGCAGAAGGTACCAAAAACGCAACATCTTGAAATAAGGAGGAGGTGTTCAAACAATCCAGGTGGTGTCTTCATTACTTGCAGACCAGATGTGCTATAACAGTTGTGCTCAGTGATCAAAGTGACACCCAGGGCATATATACCCGGGCTGGAGGGCTTCTGAGGTCCCTCATTTGAAGTGTGATATGGGGCAGGAGCAGAGGAGACTCCATCCACCCTAGCCAGCTTTCCTGAGACTTGAGGACCAATTCAACATGAATCCCAGGTTTCTGCTGGTCTTTGGAGCCCCACTGTGAGTAGTAGATCTGTTTTACGTAACTTGTGTGATTGTTTTGCCTCATTGGATTTATGCAGTTGAGAGAGATACTGAGGCTCCTCTTCGGCTCCTCTCTACTGTCTTCATGATGTTGAATGACTGCAGCAGCTAGATCTACTCTAAGCCCCCACTAAAGTTATGAACCTTTTCAAGAAGCTACTGGGATAGGTGACTTTTGCAAGATTTCAAGATAGGACATCAATATACAAATATAAATTCTGCTATGTCTCTAACAATAAATAGCAAGAAAATTAATACTATACAGCCATAAAAAAGGATGAGTTTGTGTCCTTTGTAGGGACATGGATGCAGCTGGAAACCATCAGTCTCAGCAAACTATCGCAAAAACAGAAAACCAAACACCACATGTTCTCACTCACAGGTGGGAATTGAACAATGAGATCACCTGAACTCCCGAAGGGGAACATCACATACCGGGGCCTATTATGGGGAGGGGGGAAGGAGGAAGGATGGCATTGGGAGTTATACCTGTTGTAAAGGATGAGTTGATGGGTCCTGACGAGTTGATGGGTGCAGCACACCAACATGGCACGAGTATACATATGTAACAAACCTGCACGTTATGCACATATACCCTAGAACTTAAAGTATAATAATAATAATAAAATAAAAATAAAAATAAAATAAAATAAATTATTATGTACTATGCAAAAAAAGTAATATTTTCATAGAATAAAAATAGAATTTGCTTTGAGACAGATATAACGGAATGTGTGCAAGATCTGCACATTTAAAACTACGAAAAATCGCTGACAGGATTTAAAGATCTAAATAAATTGTGAGATTTTACCATGGCCCAGCTTGTGAGCACTCAATAATAAGGTACTAATTTTCCCCAAATTTATCAATAGATTCAGAACAATTCTAATCAAAACCTCTTCAGAATTTTTTATAGAAATTAATGCTTCCATTCTAAAATTCATATGGAAATGCTAAGTATCTTGAATAATTGAAATAACTTGGGGAAAAGTAACCAAATTGTAGGCTAGCAGTACCTAATTTCAGGACCCAGAAAGCAATGCTAAGCAAGTGGATATAGTTTTGACTTAAACATAGACGAGTAGGTCAAAGGAATAGAATAGACAATCCATAAATAGACCCACATATATATGGACAACCTATTTTTGAAAATGTTGTAAAGGCAATTCAGTAGGAAAAGGTAATTATTCTCCACAAATGGTGCTGTAAAAGTCTGTATATATAAAAAGAACGGAAATTTATACCTTCAACTATATATAACAATTAACTCTAAATGCATCATAGTTGTAAATGCCAAAGCTAAAACTATAAAACTTGTAAGATAAAATTGTAAAAGGAGCATATTTTACCTTGATTTATGCAGAGATTCCTTACATATAGCACCAAAAGCATAATTCATTATAGAAAACATTGATGAACTGAACTTTCTCAACATACAAACTTCTTCTTTTAGAAAGTAAACAAAAAGATGAGCCAGAGACTGGAAGGAAATACTTGCTAAGCATATTTTCTGTATCCAGAATATATAGGCAAACTCTCAAAACTCACCAAAACAATTTTTTAAAAAGGCCATTGAATTTGAAAAGACACTTTTAAAATGGTTAATAATAGCAAAAAGCACAGGAAAAAAAATTACTCAGTATCATTAGTCATTAGGAAAAGGCAAATTAAAACCACACTCAGATACAAGTTCACACAATTGGAATGGATACAATTAAAAACACTGATCATACCAAGTGTGGGCAATGCTGCAGAGAAGCTGAAACTCTCATATCCTACTGGTGAGAATGTAAAATGCATCAACTGGGTTGGAAAACAGTTTGGCAGTTTCCTAAAAGTTAAAGCTACGCATGCTATATTATTTGTCCATTCTGCTCTTAAATGATTACCTCTAAGGAAAGAAAGCTTATGTGAATTGTGCACATATATTCATGGTAGACTTATTTTTAATAACCGAAATCCAGAAAAACAATACAAATATTAATCAACAGGTAAATGGATCAACAAATGGTGATACAGTCAATTATTGTTCTTTTGTATTCCATATCTATGAATCCGGCTATGGGCTGATACTTATTTGTAACCCCAAAGTCAGTACTTGCAGAGCTGTCCTGGGCATTTGAGTGTACCTGCATGTAGAACTGTGAAAAATTTGAGTCACCCACCACACACTTTCTCAATTGAGGATGAACAAGGCAGATGACGCTCTTTCTTCTTGTTTCAACTTTCATGTCGCCTCCTTTTAGCAGTATATTTAGTGACATGTTTTTGCATTTCTGTGCTTTTTGTTGGTAATTATGCTGTTTAAAATCACACCCAAGCACAGTGCTGAAGTGCTGTTTAGTGATGTGCCTCATAAAGTTAATATGCTTGTTAAATAAGCATCATTCAGGCATGAGTTCAGTTCAGCTATTGACCAGGAGTTCGTGTTAGTAAATCAACAATAGGTATTAAATAAGGTGTCCATAAACATAAAACCACATAAAACAAGGTTATGTATTGATTTGGTTGAGGAAAATGTTGAAGCCAGAAGCTGGCAGAAAATAATTCAGTATTTAATTATTCCTTGTTTGTGGGAACTTTTCAGAAGGTAACTAACTTAAAAAATGGGAATCCACTATGTACTCATATAATGGAATACAATTTAGCAATAAACCAGAATGAACTCTACACATAATATAAACCTCCTAATAATTACACTGAGAGAAAGAAGTCAGGGGAAAATAAGTATATTCTATGATTCCATTTATATAAAACTCTAGAAAATGCAAACAAATCTATCATCATGAAGCAGGTAAGTAGTTGCCTGGGGAAAAGTGAGGGTGGGAAAAGAAGAAAGAGCTATATAAAGAGGTGATGAAAATATTTCTATCTTGATTTGGATGATGGTTTTATAGATATAAACATGCATAAAAGTCGCAAATTTTATGTTTTAAACATGTAAATATATACATATATCAATTATACTTCAGAAAAGCTTTCCCAAATATAGATTAACAATGGTATTATGTAGAAACAAGAAAGAGAATTATGTAACTATATAAAGCCTATAAGATACAAAGTTGAGGATGTCTGTATAATAAGTGAATGTAATACGCTAAGAATAAAATTTTTAAATCTTGTTGGAGTACATTCTTTTGTGCTTAATTATTACCAGTTTTTAATTTTCTTTCCCTCTTTTTAGTGTCCTTTCATATTATCTATGCTTCTTTGTTTCTTAGATGTCCCCACTGAAGCACAGAATGTTCTTAAGCTTAAAATAATTTCTTCATGATAATTCATTATGATGTTTATACTAATTTATTAATTTTCATAAAAAATTGCAATGTTAGCCACTATTATTATAGTATGTAGAGTTAAATTCCATTGTTAGACCAGAAAATTAACAATATCTTTATGCAAACTTTTTCTCTTATATTTCTGATTGTAATAAATAGCATCATCACAGAGATGCTATTTAATAGTATATTTCACCTCTCTTAAATGTTATTGGGTTGGTAGCTAAATATCACATGCTGTTTAAATGTCAATAAAAAGGCTATTTGATTGATTACCAGTTATAACAAACTAAATTTATAATGATTGTTTAATAAGAATATATTTAGACACTGTGTCCTTTTCTTATTATATATTAATCATTGTTATTACATGACTCATGTTTATTTGACTGTATATTTTTATATGAAGGAAAATGTAACCAAATTATAAATTAGGAAGTATAACATATTTAGTGTACAAAAATTAAACTATAAGTTCCTTTTTGTATCAAATGAAGTACAACTACATTAAAAAATGATTTTTACGTTATCATAAATACATCTTTATTGTTTTTCTTGGTGAAAAGTCAAATCATTTTTCAAAATATGTAATGCTGGTTTCTCAAAGAATTGATCGAATTTGCCATTAAAATAAATGTGGTTTATGCCATTAATAATTAAAATAAAATAACTAAGTTACTCAAAAAGCTATAAACTACTGATTCTGACTTTTGATTGCTTTTTGCATGCATATTCTCTTTAATTTCATTTACTGAGGAAAATTTTCTAACTTAAACCCTTAGCCTTCCTTATGATGTTTTACCTTTTTGAACTATTTTTCGCTAAATCCAGCTTACAATTTATAGTATTTATATTCTGATTGGAATGGTTGCAAAATTTTTCTACTAGTAGAAACATATAACATTCTTGACTAATTCATGAATAATGAAGAGATTAATGAACCATTTTAAACAACAAATTATGATAATTCAATTTGGCAAGGTATTAATTCTAGGGAGGCCTATATATGATTTCTGGATTTAATCTATGGCGTGTAAATTGGTGAATGTATTGATTAACTTTAGCATAAGGGTAATAATCATTTTGCTATTGTCTGTTGGGTCATTTAATTGTTACTTAGCTTAAGAAAGTAACCTCATTTTCATCTAATCTTTTGAAAATATTTTAAAGCAATTTAAGGTTCAATGTAATTCTTATTAGAATACCAAAGACATTATTTGCAGAATTTTTTTTAAATCCAAAATTTAAATGAAATCACAATGACCCTTAATAGCCAAAACAATCCTGAGCAAAAGAACAAAACTGGAGCTATCATCAATACTAGCTGACTTCAAAATTTTCTACAAAGTAACAGTAATCAAATTGGCATGATACTGGCATAAAAACAGATACATACACCAATGGAACAAAAAAGAAAGCCCAGATTTAAACTCATGCATTTGTAGCCACCTTGACTTCAACAAAGGTGCCAAGAACGTCCAATGGGGAAAGGACAGTTTCTTCACTTAATGATGCTGGGAAAACTGAATATGCAGAAGAATGAAACTAGAACCCTTGGCCGGGCGCGGTGGCTCAAGCCTGTAATCCCAGCACTTTGGGAGGCCGAGACGGGCGGATCACGAGGTCAGGAGATCGAGGCCATCCTGGCTAACACGGTGAAACCCCGTCTCTACTAAGAAATACAAAAAACTAGCCGGGCGAGGTGGCGGGCGCCTGTAGTCCCAGCTACTCGGGAGGCTGAGGCCAGAGAATGGCGTGAACCCGGGAGGCGGAGCTTGCAGTGAGCTGAGATCCGGCCACTGCATTCCAGCCTGGGCTACAGAGCGAGACTCCGTCTCAAATTAAAAAAAAAAAAAAAAAAGAAACTAGAACCCTTTTCTCTCACCATACACAAAAATCAAATGGAAAACACATTAAAGGTCTAAACATGAGACCTGAAAATATACAACTACCGGAAGGAAACATTGTGGAAATGCTTCAGGACATTGGGCAGATAAATTTTGTGTAAGGACTCAAAAGCACAGGTAAATAAAACAAAAGTAG
Organism: Theropithecus gelada; assembly: GCF_003255815.1. Taxonomy (NCBI): domain Eukaryota; kingdom Metazoa; phylum Chordata; class Mammalia; order Primates; family Cercopithecidae; genus Theropithecus; species Theropithecus gelada. The sequence continues at coordinate 134,264,171 of NC_037668.1, forward strand.
ACTAATAGGATTATATCAAGCTAAAAAGCTTCTACATAGAAAAGAGAAATCAATTAAGTAAAGAGAGAACCCACAGAATGGAATAAAATAGTTGCAAACTACCTATCTGACAAGGGATTTGTAACCAGAATCCATAAGGAGATCAAACAACTAAATAGCAAAAACATCAAATAATCTGATTAAAAGGTAGGCAAAATACCTGAATAGACATTTCTCAAAAGAAGACATACCAATGGTCAACAACTATATGAAAATAAAATGTTCAACATCTCTAACCATTAGAGAAATGCAAATCAAAACTATACTGAGATATATATTATATAACCCTAGTCAATATGATTTTTATTAAAAAGATAGGAAATAACATCTTCTGGCAAGGATGTTGAGAAAGGTGAACCCTCACACACTATCGGTGAGAATGGGAACGAGTAGAGCCACTATAGAGAACTGTATGGTAATTCCTCAGAAAACGAAAAATAAAACTACCATATGATTCATCAGTTTGTAGTTCCACTGAGCATATATAAAAAAAAAAATCAGTATATAAAAAAAGATACCTGATACCTGCACTCCCATGTTTATTGTGGCACTAGTCACAATACCTAAAATATGGAATCAATCTAAGTGCCCATTAATGGATGAATAGATTGAAAACAAACTTTGTTATATATAAACAGTGAAATATTATTCAGTCATAAAAAAGAATGAAATCTTATCATTTGCAGCAACACGGATGGAACTGGAGGTGATTATGTTAAGTGGATTAAGCAAAGCACAGAGACACAAATATTGCATTCTCACTCATACATGGAAGCTCAAAAACAGATTTCATGGAGACAGAGAATAGATGGTGATTATAGGAGACCAGGAAAGGTAGGGCAGGGTGTATGAAGAGAGATTGATTAATGAATATAAAAATATTGCTTGATAGAAGAAATGAAATCTAGTGTTTTATAGGTTAATAGAGTGACTATAGTTTATTATAACCTATTGTATATTTCAAAATAGCTTTCAGAATTTTAGTTTCTAGTGTTAAAAAAGACAAATGTTTAAGATGATGGATATCCTCAGTACACTGATTTGATCTTTACAAATTATAAGAATGTATTTAATTATCACATGCACCCTGAAACTATGTACATCCATTATGCATCAATGTAAAAAAATTAGTGTTCTCAATAGGACAAAGTGAAACTGTTCTTATAAACTTTATAAAATTAATCAGGGAAGAAGACAGGTGGAGAAATAAACCAAGTTTAAAGCATATTCAGGATTAATCATCAGTCAGCTTGCTCTCTGACCAGCTTCCTCATGGTTGTTTGATGGTTATTGTTCTAGAATCACATAGATTCAAGATTATAGCTCCTCTTTACTACTCTATAGATAATTTGAATATTAAGAAACATTTTATTCCCTTTGGGATGTTCTTTCATGTCCTGCATACCGATGAATCTATTGATGTCAACTTGCCTAAAGGACCCCCACCAGGAGGTGACTCACCAAGGAATGCAGTTTCCTCATTCTGAAAGTTTCATCCCCCTTACCTTAATCAGTCCACAATCCCAAGTTTCAGCCCCTCATCCTCTATGATCCTCTGAAAAAGCCCAGCCCAGAACTCCTGGGGGAGATAGATTTGAATGCAGTGGGCATATAAACCTGTTGGTCCTATAACAAAAGTTATACAACATAACTTTGATATAGGCTAAAAAAAGGATGGCAATCATTTTACAAAAAGCCCATTTGACAAAAGGGGAAAAGCTTTTTCAAATATTATCAATTTTTGTGATTTCCGTAAAAATGAGTATTATTGTGATTGTATTGTTTATTGTCTAATCTATTACGTATCCACTACCCTTTCTTGCTTTGTACTCTCTCGAGACTAGAAAGACGACATAATAATTATTCCCACTTATGAGGTGTACCATGTGACACATATCTGATCAATAAAATGCAATCAGAAGGCTACTGAAAGCTTTTGAGGAGGGTTTTGCATTTTTTAAACTAGAAGCTGATGCAGTTGGTACCAATGAAGCCTGTCCTCTTGTTTTAAACGGACACATGAAATCTAGAGCTGCTACAACCTTCATGCCATTAAGACAGAAAGGAAGAGAGAAATACAAGATTCTGGGACCCGTATCATTGAGCTTTTGAACTAAAGTCACAAGCTGCCTCCTTCCTTATTTCATCATCTGTAAAAAATACTGACTCCTATTTGTTTAAGTAACTGTGAGTCAGGATTGATTCTAATTGATGTATATGTTGTTACAGATAGCTAAATGTATTTTTAACAGGTCCGTGTTTTCGTTTGCTTTGTTCGTTTGTTTCAGGTTGGCCCTTTCAATGAGAATTCTTTAAAAAATTTACATGACAGTATGGTTAGATTTATGCTATTTGTAAAAAGCAGAAAAGATTGATTTTCTACTAAAATTCATAACACAAATAAGAGCAATCAGGTTAACTAAGGTCAGCAGAATTAGTGTTACCAGAATAATTCCACATGCTATCAGAAATGTATAAGCTAATAAAATAAACTCTCATTTTATGTAACAAGCACAAATTTGATGTTATGTCATAGATACATAAGGAACATATGGCCATACTAAAAATTATCTTTAAAACAGAAAGGCAGGCTGGTCACAGTGGCTCATGCCTGTAATCGCAGCATTTTGGGAGGCCAAGGTGGTGGATCACTAGGTCAGGAGTTCAAGACCAGCCTTGTCAATATGGTGAGACCGCTATCTCTACTAAAAACATAAAAATTAACCGAGTATGGTGGTAGGTGCCTGTAATCCCAGCTAATCAGGAGACTGAGGAGGAGAATCGCTTGAACTCGGGAGGTGGAGGTTGCAGTGAGCCAAGACCAACCCACTGTAATCCAGCCTGGGCAACAGAGTGAAACTCAGTCTCAAAAAACAAAAAACAAAACAAACAAACAAACAAAAAACCAGAAAGGCAAATATTTTATAGTTATGTAATTATATGTATATGTTGATACATGTCGTTACCCATTCAATTTTTGCTTCACTTCATAATGATTATTGTAATAAGCCAAATCTCTACCCTAAAAATTTTGTTTCACCGACTTACAAAGGTAAATTTTTTAAATAAATGAAAAAACAAATACATAAAATTTTAATAATAAAAATAACTGAAGTTTATTATGTGTGCTTATTACGTTCTGGATGCTTGGCAAATGATATATACGTATATATATAAATCACTTAAAAACTTATGAGTTAACTACCAATATTATCTCCATTTCATAGATAAAGAAACCAAAACACAAAGAGATAAAGTAACTTGTCCAAGTTCATACAATGCTAAGTCCTGGAGTTAAATTTAAACTCAGTCATTTCGTCTCCAGATCTTGTTAGCTTATCTTCTCCATAATGTTTTGTTTCTTCTTTGTGCATAGATGGGATATTTGTGGGTAGAGGAATTATTCATAGTCCTAGCACAGTCTTGAAAGACAGAATGCCTGGAAATTTTGAAAATAGAAACACAGTTGGGTGTTCAAAAGAACTTGCCTTTGCCAATGGACTACTAGAATTGGTGACACCTTCTCTGTTAATGTACAGAAAGGTCTGAGGCAATTGTGTAGAATGAATAAATTTTTGTTAGCATTTGTCTCTACTAATAGAAGAAAGCATTTTTTAGTTTCTTAGTGACTTTCTAAGGGATACAGTCAATTGGAATTTAATTATTTTCTCCCTCCTTTCCTTCTTTACTCTTCCTTTCCCTCTCTTCTTTCTTTCTCTTCCTCCCTTCCTGTTTTCCTTTCTTCCTTTGTTTCTTCTTTCCCCTCTTTCTCTCTATTCTTCTTTCTCTTATTCCTTTTCTTCTTTCCACTACAAAGCTTCTGGGAATTCGAAAAGGAATTTGGTAAATACTGCACAATATTTTATTATTTTTTAAAAGAAGAAGACAAGAGAACTAAGTTGTCCTAAAAATGTTTACACCTGCTAACATTTCACATATTTTAGAAGAAGCATAAGTTATTTATATTGTGACCTTACAGAATAATTAAAAATGCTATGACTTAAATTTTATTTTAAAAAGCTGAAGTTGGTATGCTTCCTGGAAGAAGAAAAAAAATAAGGAAATTTTCGGAGTGAGAGACATAGGCAGTCTCGAAAGTCAAATGGTAAATTTGAAAACCCGTAAGCAATTACACCAGTGATTCATTAATAACGAATATTTAGTGTTTGAATATAGGCTCGAACTGAGAAAAGAGGTAACTTGTACATGGGTATAATAAAGCTGTTGGTGGCCTAATATGTTGTGAATGTTTGTCACCTACAGCAGTGCATTCTTTAAAGATGTCTAACACAAAGAAATCTCCCAAGCGTATTTATTGACTAAAACCAGTTCCACAGAACCAATTAGTATCTTACACAGCCTGCCCTGCAAGGCTTATGAGGCCATCCATCACCTGTCCATTTAACTATTTAGCATTTGTTCCAGCAATTTGTCACTGTGTCAGAATGCTAGCATTTCAGAATGGGAGTTTTTGGTTGAAAGAAATCTAACTGAGATACTGCAGATATTTCTCCTTTAATAAGACTTACAGAAGATTTATGTTTCTATTATATTTAACCTTAAACATCTTATCTGGAGGGTGAGGTTAATTCTTTGTACTGTGGATATTTCAAATTTAAATAAATTGTTTTATGTGAATTTTAAAATATGTGATACAAAATTATTTTAAATTTCAGCAATTAAGAGTTAACATCACTTAGAGTGCTAACATCACAATGCACCTTATCTCAGTTTCTGGGATTACTTTTTACCATTTTTCCAATTCAATCATTTGCTTTTATGTTCTTTTCTCATACCTTTCTTAATTTCACAGTACCAAATGTATTATATTGTAGTTACCACTATGCAAAAAAAAAAAAAATCTGCATTGCTCTTAATATTAAGCCACCCAGCTAGACTTGGAAATGTAGACATATTTAATGTCTACATTTGCTGCAACATTTCAATTAAATTACATGTAATTTACAAACAAATGTGTACCCATTTCAAGCTTGGTTGTTGATTACAGATAATACTTAACGGCTTAATTTTTCTCTTAGAGAATGCCAAACAAATATCATAACAGTATAATTTTAAACATGCTAGCTACTTGGTGTAGAGAAAATTGCCCAGAATCATGAAGCAAAGAACTGTAGCAAAACATAATTTGTGAAATGGTTTCACATAGTACAACCATTATAGAAAAATATAAATACTATATAGTTAATTCTAAAACTCAGACATTTTACTACGTTAGGCATGCTAACTTAATGAAAAGTATTCAGATATCTAATCTTTAAATTTGATTTAAAAATAGGATGCATCTTTTTACTGGTGGCAACAGATATGTAGGCAGCCTGTTTTCCAACTACCCTATCGGTTCACCTGATTAAGATTTCTAATGCAAAAGAAGAAGCAAGTGCTGGGGACTCAAATGCCATTTCTGCATCCTGAATGTTGTTAAGCAGATCCCATGGCATTTCTCACAGACTTTCAATGTGTGCTTGTCACTAAGCTCAATCCCAGAGATAAAACAGAAAATGTAAACTCCTCTGGGAAGAGAGTTGAGTAAAAAGCTTTCCTGAAGCCCTCCGAGTAAAGTCTTCTGCTTATTACCAAGGCTTCAATCAGCAATTTCATCCTTCTTACCTAACACAATTCAGAGTTTGACATGGATGGATGTTAGGTTGGAGTAAGGAATGCACAATATAAATGTATATGCATATGTGTGCATCCATGCACATACGAGTGTTCAAAACTAATCTTCATGTTTAAGACATTGCTAATCCCATAACCCAAAAATATTCATGTTTGATAATGTGTGTTGCTATTTAGAAAATATACATAACTTGATTTTAGAGGGTAGAAAAAAGGAGGAAAATGTTTTTAGAAATATTTTTAAGGATTATTAGTTTACATTAGTTTAAAATTTTTGTATATTTGTAAATATGTATGACACGTGTATTACATTTCTGCATTGCTATTTGAAATTTTTATCTTCAAAATAAGGCTAGAAAATAAACCATTTAACAGTTTTTTTCACTAAAATAATAACAGCAAGATACTAATCTTACTAGATTAACACACATAGCAGCTACAAAGAAGTTATCTCTGAGTGGAAAGGACTCCCTTTGTTTATTAATTATAGTGATGGTAATAATAAAAATGATAGCGACCGCCTAACTACACTCCACCACTGCTCTTTAAATAGAATAATTCATTAATCCCTTCAGTTTAAGAGCTAAGAGATTTGTCAGTTAGGACACCGGTTGCACAGTTGTGGGGCTAGAACTTAAGTCCAGAAAAAGCTCCAGTGCCTATCCTCTTAAGCACTAGATAAAACTCCTCTTAACAACCTACACTATTTATAGAAGGAGGGAAATAAACTACTATTTATTGAGTGCTTTAATTTTCAGATGATAGTCACTTTATAGGTGATATTTCATTTAATATTTCTCAAAATTCTGTGAGGTGATTATTATTGTCCCAGTTAAATTAAAATAAAGTAACGTATTAGTGGTTATAGCATGCTAGTTGGCAAAGGAAAGATTAGAGCTCAGTTCTTTCTGACCTTTTAAGGTGCAAATTTGTTCATGTTTTCAATGAGTGAACAAAATATTATTGCTTGTACAGAGCTTTGGCTTTATTTTTAATTCCATCTGTAAGCTTCCTAGTAGCTACAACCTATATATAGAAGCATAAGTTAACATGATGGATACGCAAATTTTTGTTATAGTGATAGAAAATGTTTGGGCTATATAGGCACATATCTTTCTCAAATAAAAATATGGTTTATGTAATTTAAAGTATAAATTTGTAAATTTTTGTTAAAACTTGGAAGAAAGTAGGCACAATATAGAAATGTAGATTTTCTTTCTTATCAAGATCAATTTGAGTGTCCATCTCTAGTTTCTTAAAAAATCTTCAAGAAGGCAGAGAAAAATAAATGTTCTTCATGAACTATGTGCAATGCAAGCCTTAATTAAATAATGAATGTATAGGCATGAATGCAAAACTATTGCCTTAGAGGCAGTAGTGATATTGTTTTAGGGAAAGCAGAAAGATAGCTCCTTGAGGACTTGGATTCTCTCCTACTAAGCATGTTATCTCCAGGACTAATAATAGTGCCTGTCACATAGTATATACTTGACTGACCATTTGCTAAAAAAGAAGACTCAGCACAGTTATGGGTAAAGGACCTGGAAATGGTTAAACAACATCAATTATTAAGTGTACCAATTTAAAAAATGCTAAAAGCTCCACGTGTTCATGGGGCATTTTTTAAACTTTGCTGGGTAGGGCGAGAATGGGGCAGAGATTTGAGAGGAAAAATTAGTGTTCTAATGTCTTAATAGTCATCATTAAAATCTGTTCTAGAAATCTTGTGGCTGCTCACACTACCACTGTGGTGACACATCACTATGACCAATTAGAAGGTAGGATCTGTATAAAGTAATTTGCAATGAGGACTCTTAAAATTCGATTTGAAGAAAAAGCAGAGAAGAAAGTGCTGGATATGATCTAAACAGAGAAAATTGTGTGTGTGTGTGTGTGTGTGTGCACGCACGCGCGCGCATGCACGAATGTGTGTGTGTATTAATGGCATATATATATATATAGCTGAGGAGGTTTTAAACATCAATGCTTTCCCCATCCCCCTATAAGTAACATTTGACTTAAGCCAGAGCTAATATTGTCAAATGAGCAAACATTCATAGATAAATGCCTCACATCTGGCAAAGTGAAGTTAGCTGACATTTACTTGGTACAAAGGAGCAAGGATTAAATTAGATAGAATCTCACAGGATCTAACATTGGTACATTTTTCTCCGCATTATTTTAGTTGTTTTTGAAGACAAGCAGAAAAATTTATTATTAACTAGGAGGTGAAAAGAGGAAATCACATATTATTTTTCTTTTTAACTTATTTTTCTTATTATGTCAATAGGTGCATATTGTAACAAAAATGGAAAGCTCAGACATGAATTGTAGATAATTTGAAAAGTGCAAGAGCATGTAAGCAAGAAAGAAAAATAGGTCATAACTCCTAGTTCAGGCACAAGCACTCTTAAAATGTTGATATTTTTCTCTACAGTATTTTCTATGTGTGCAAAGAGAAATAATAGATATGGCAAAAGAAATAAATACATAGATAAATGGAGAAATAGGTGGCAGATTTACATGTATGCATAAATATTATTTTTTTGAAAACTAACATCAAAATTATATAAAGTTTTTGCGAACTGAATTAATTGCAAATATACACTGAATATTTTCTAATATCATTTCATAGCATTATGAAACATTTTTAGCTATTGTATAGTATTTCATTACAATACATTTATCTTAAAACAAGATGCCATCAAGGATCATAAGAAAATTTACAAATTCAATTTATAAAGATCACCTTGATTATACCCTAGAGCATGAAATGTTGAGTACATTTAAGGCTGCATAGTATTCCATGGTGTATATGTGCCACATTTTCTTAATCCAGTCTGTCACTGATGGACATTTGGGTTGATTCCACGTCTTTGCTATTGTGAATAGTGCCGCAATAAACATACGTGTGCATGTGTCTTTATAGCAGCATGATTTATAATCCTTTGGGTATATACCCAGTAATAGGATGGCTGGGTCATATGGTACATCTAGTTCTAGATCCTTGAGGAATCGCCATACTGTTTTCCATAATGGTTGAACTAGTTTACAATCCCACCAACAGTGTAAAAGTGTTCCTATTTCTCCACATCCTCTCCAGCACCTGTTTCCTGACTTTCTAATGATTGCCATTCTAAAAGGATGAGTTTGTGTCCTTTGTAGGGACATGGATGCAGCTGGAAACCATCATTCTTAGCAAACTATCGCAAGAACAGAAAACCAAACACCGCATGTTCTCACTCATAGGTGGGAACTGAGCAATGAGATCACTTGGACTCGGGAAGGGGAACATCACACACCGGGGCCTATCATGGGAAGGGGGGAGGGGGGAGGGATTGCATTGGGAGTTATACCTGATGTAAATGACGAGTTGATGGGTGCTGATGAGTTGATGGGTGCAGCACACCAACATGGCACAAGTATACATATGTAACAAACCTGCACTTTATGCACATGTACCCTAGAACTTAAAGTATAATAATAATAATAAAGAAAGAAAGAAAAAAAAAGGAGTACATTTAAGAATTTGCAGTTATAATCTAGGCAGATTATGTCAGTGTTCTTAACCACTGCTGCGAATTGAAGACGGAAAAATTGGAAAGATTAAGAGTAAGAATGATTTAGGGAACTGGGTAGATGGTTGGTGGTGTTTCATTGTGTTTAGGAATTCAAGAAAAGTTACACTATTTTTTGGAGGAATTCACATGAGAATGATCATTTCAATTGATTCAGAAGGAGAATCAGGTAAATAATAGAAAATCTTGGTGAATATATATTTTAAATTAAGAATTATGTCACCAACTGGATAAAGAAAAATTAAAGAAAGAGGAAGGCTAAATGAGGAGAGAGTAAAGAATCTAGTAAATAATTACTTACATGATTTTAAAGAGAGACATCATAAGACTAAGTTTAAAATATTAAGGAGGATAGAAGATTATAATTAAGGAGGATATTTTTGATAAATGTAAGAGAATGTATGTAGCATATATCAAATTTTTAAGACGTAACAACAAAAGAAACACTAGTAATTCCAAAATCCAACAGAAAAATTGGACCACCACCAGAACTATTGAATGAACTCATGTTTTTTTCCTCGATCCCACCTTCTTAGCCCTTAGAGGTAAGTATTTTATGGAATTTTTAATTTATTATTACCTTTCTTCATTAAACATGTGTTTTTACCAAGTAGATGTTTTCTCTTGTTCTACTTAGCATCTATTCTAATCCTTAAATCATAAAAAAGTTGTATGCTTTTGACTAGCATGAGGAAAGAATATATTACATTTTTTACTTATTTTCCTTATGTCAATGAACATAATAAGAACATATAATACATATAGTAACAAAAATAGAAAGCACAGAAATGAATTGTAAATAATTTGAAAAGTGCAAGAGCATGTAAACAAGAAAAAAAAGTAGGTCATAACTCCTAATTCGGGAACACACACTCTTAAAATATTGATGTTTTTCTTTACACTATTTTCTATGTGTGTAAAGAGAAAAATAATAGGATAATAGGTGAAAGAAATAAAAATAGAGATTGGAGACACTCTCATCCATCGTCTCTTCTAAAGGGGTAGACACAAAGTGTAACAGTTGTGGTAACCATCTCAGCTCCAGGAATCCCAGACAACATCTCTTCTTCCTTAGTTACGGATGCAGCTTCTAGTCATCTTTGGATGATCTATGAGAGTAAAGTTAAGCATTACCAGAAAGCCTCATTCCAAATAAGAAAGACAGAAATTTATTTCAGTAAACATACACAGAAAAAAACACATAAATGGGTAATAGTTTGATGGAAAATAACAGAAATATACACTGGTAATGTAGTTTATATTTTGCAATTGATCAAAAGGCTAGAGTTGATATTTATTGTTCCATTTTATATTTACCTACACTTTTTTTTTTTCTGTCTCCCTCAGGTAACATCTCAGAATTCTCTGCTTCATGGGGTAAGTTAAATTACTTTGAAGGACCTGAGTCCATTATGATCCTGCATTTATTGGATTCCTGTATTTTTCTATTGACATCTACCATTTACCATGGAAGCTGCAAGAGGTACTCAGGAAAGCATTTAGATTCCATTCATAGTTTACCCTGCCTTTGTTGAGCACAAGCAGCCTTATTTCCCTTTGGTATGTAGAATCAATCACTCTGCCCTATCTTTGGTTCAATGGCATGTGGATCTTGTTGTCACTCTTAACTTAAAATAACAAGACAAATGTCACAGACCATTTTGAAAGATTTTCTCCAGTAAGAACTAATAACTCTAGATAACAAAAAAATTCTAAGATTGTGGAAAAATAAAAAAAAAAAAGTTTTGTGAGCTAATAGTTAAGTGATATAGTAAGAGGGACCATGCACACTTCCTCTCCTTACTTTTCAGACTTGTATATTCTGATACTCTAATTATGGAAGAAACAACACCATATATTACATTGTGTAGGACAGTACCCCGGCTTCACTGGATTGTTTTAGAAGGTGCCATACTTGAATTTTCAATAAGCTATTTCACCATTGAATTAGAAGTGTTACAGGAGGAGAAACGAAATCTATATCACTTCCTCCTTCTATAATCTTCCACCAAGAGCCTGCTTTGATTGATCTCCCAAAGCAAGCACCGTGTCATAGGCTCCGCATTGGCCTTTGATTTTAGGTTTGGCACTGTGCTATGAGTAGTCAGATCATCATCAGTGATGGAGAACCTTGTGATTGAGTACATGCATAGCCTACATTCTTCCATAATGACAACTTTGTAGGTGGATAAGGAATGAGGATGACTGACATGAAAAAATGCGTCTACCTGATTATTGAGAGATCCAGTTGCAGAAGACATTTTTACTAAGCATAAATAGAGGAAAAACGTACTCACAGACTACACCCAGAAGTTCATCCACAGACTTTGTACTTGCTTATCACCAAATCTTGTTTCATTCAAATCCTTAATCAATCAGCAAATTGCCACTACCCATGAATCCATTACAATCCATTCATCTGTCTATCCCTTTTTCCAGGCAAGCAAACAATCAGACATACTGCTGGAAGTTTTGCTCATTGAAAGAAACTTTTTATACCACTGTCTTTCAGAACCACCCTTGAATAGAGGTGTAATATAATTTGAGATTAGTACTGTCTGGTGCCAGTACAGTCATCTGTAAATCAAACCTCGAATAATTTTCTTTCTCCATCAACTGATAATAAGAATTTTGCAATGAAGGCATATAACTCAGCAGTAAGTGCTATTAAAGTCTGAGTTACTTACTTATGTAATTTGTTTGCATTTTAGACCCATTCAAGTAGTATCTAACATATGCTAGTTCCATTTAATAAGAGATAGATTTTGCATGCACGCATTATGTCTTGACAGATCATACAACTCTTAGTTCAAATGGGAAGCTTAAGTTCCCTAATCACTTGTGATTCAATAGTCAAGTATTCAGATTCCACTAAGTCCAGTAAAAGAGTTGCTATTTTAAAAAAAAATTAAGTATTCTTGTATGTTCTCATCTCAAGTCTAAAGAGTTCTCCTCCTTACCAATGAATTCCCTAACATTTGCATGAAAGAATCAGTGAAGTTGTTGGAGCCCATTTCACTGGCAGCATCTCTTACTATCAGCATAGCCACCAAAATAACTTTTCGAAAAAGTTAGTTTTGTCTGGGACATTTAATTCTCAATGCTGTTGTGAATAATTTGGTCTCTAATCCCTCTACAAGGAGGTAGTTCAGGTTAGAATGAGCAGAGTCACATAAAAATATGCTTTAATATTTCAATGATTCTGATTATGGAAGAAATACCATATATTACATTGTGTAGGACAGTACCCCAGCTTCACTGGATTGTTTCAGCAGGTGCCATAACTGAATTTTCAATAAGCCATTTCACTATTCTATTAGAAGTATTACAGGAAAAGAAACTAAATCTACATCACTTTCTCCTTCCATAATCTTCCACCAAGAGCCTGATTGATCTCCCAAAGCAAGCATCGTGTCATAGGCTCTGCATTGGCCTTTGATTTTAGGTTTGGCACAGGTGTAATTCTTCCATCCATTGCTTGGCCAGAGTCTGCAGGGCAGATTCGGCAGCACTGTGTCCTTGTCTTCAAAGCAGCAGGTTCCCTTTTGGCCCAGGATGTGTCTAGAAATGTTATCTGGAAGCTATGATATGGAAAGGGTGACTCACAACTCTGATTGTTGCCCTACCTTCCTGTGTCTGATGTGGTATCAAAATGATGCATGAAAAAGTCCTTTTTACTTTTTCCTCTCCTCTCCTCAAGAGGAAGAAAGGGGTCTTTTTTTAAGCTATGAGCTGTGCTGCCTGGGATAGGGGTAGGGGTGGTGTAAGTATTGCCTTAGCCATCCTTGCTGGTGCCGCAGTAATTCGTGTACCTTCAAAACTGCTGGCTATGAGCTCAGTTCAGCACTAGGATTTACCTAGGAGTTACAGTCCTTGTGGCTAAGGCTCCTTTTAAAGTTTATTTAGGGCCTGATATCATTTGGATATGTGACCCCTCTAAATCTCATGTTCAGTTGGAGTCCCCAGTGTTGGAGGTGGGGCCTAGTGGAATATGATTGCATCATGGGGGCGGATTTCTGTGAATGGTTTAGCACTGTCCCCTTGGTGCTTTCCTCATAATAGTGAGTGAGTTCTCATGAGATCGTCATTTAAAAGTGAGTGATACCTCCCCCCACACACTCTTGCTCTTGCTCCTGCTTTGGCCCTGGGAAGAGTCTGCTCCCCTATAGACTTCCACCTTGATTGGAAGCTTCCTGAGGCCTCCGCAAAAGCAGATGTACAGCAGATGCATCCTGTACAGCCTGCATAATTATGAGCCAATTAAACTTATTTTTTAAATTAATTACATAGTCTCAGATATTTCTTTATAGCAATGCAAGGGCTGACTACTACAAAAAGTTGGTACTAGGTGTGGGACATTGCTAGAAAGATGGCTGAAAATGTGGAAGCAACTTTGGAACTGGGTAATAGGCAGAAGTTGGAAGAGTTTGAAGAGAAAGATAGATGAAGAAAAGTTTCTGATTTCTTAGAGACTGACTAAATAGTTGGGAGAAAAATGCTGATAGTAATATGGACCGTGAAGTGGAGGCTGCTGAGGTCTCAGATGGAAATGAGGCACTTATTGGGAACTGGCACAAAGGTAACATGTGTTATGCTTTAGCAAAGAACTCAGCTGCTTGTGTTCATGTCCTTGGGCTCTGTGGAAGATGGACATTTAGAGTGATGCTTTAGTGTACCTGGTGGAAGAAAATTCTAAACAGCAAAGCATTCAAGATGTGACCTAGCTGCTTCTAACAACCTCTGCTCTAACATGGGATCTAGGAAATGACTTAAAGATGGAATTATTCTTAAACAGGAAATAGAGCATAAAAGTTTGGGATATTTGCAGCCTGGCCATGTGGCAGTGAAATATATAGCTCTTTAAGTAGAGGTATTCAAGCGGCTGTGGAGCAACCACTTGCTAGAGAAATATGCATAACTGGAAGGGAGCCAAGGGCTGATAGCCAACAATGGGGAAAAGGCCTCAAAAACACTTCAGAGATCTCCCAGGCAGCCCCCTCTCATCACAGACTCAGACATCTAGGAGGTAAGAATGTATTTGTGGGTTACTCTCAGGGTACTATTCAGCCTTGGGACACTTTTCCCCATATCCCAGTCACTCTGGCTTCAGCCTCAACTCACAGGGGTCTGGCTACAGCTTAGCCTGCAACTCCAACACCTGAAGGTTCAAACTGTAAGCCTTGACAGCTTCCATATGGTGTGAATCCTGCGATGGACAGAATGCGAGAGTGACAGAGGCTTAGCAGCGTCTGCCTAGATTTTGCAGGATGTACGAGAAAGCCTGTGTGTCCAGGCAGAAGCTTGCTGCAGGGGCAGAGTCCCCACAAAGAACCTCTCCTAGGGCAGTGTAGAGGGGAAGTAGAAGGTTGGAGCTCCACACACAATCCCCATGGAGCACTGACTACTGGAGCTATGGGAAGGGGGTCATCATCCTCCAAATCCCAGAGTGGTAGATCCACCAGCACCTTGCACCCTGCCCCTGGAAAAGCCACAGACATATAACTCTGTCCCATGGTGGCAGCCATGGGAGCCGAACCTTGCAAAGCCACAGGGGTGGAGCTGCCCAAAGCTTGGCAGTCCAAACCTTACACCAGCATGCCCTGGATGTGGGATAGAGTGTCAATTGGGAGATTACTTTGGAGCTGTAAGATGTAATGCCTGCCATGCTGAGTTTTGAACTTCCATAGGGACTGTAGCTTCTTTCTTTTGGCTGACCTCTCCATTTTGAAATGGAAATGTTTACCAAATGCCTATACTTTCATTTTATCTTGGAAGTAAATAACTTGTTTTTGATTTTACAGGCCCATAGATGAAAGAGATGTGCATTTTTGTAGATGAGACTTTGGACTTTGAGCTTATGAGTTAATACTGGGATGAGTTAAGATTTTGGAGGACTGTTAGGAAGAGATTATTGTATTTTGCAATGTGAGAAGGACATGAGATTTGGGGGCCACAGGTAGAATGATATACTTTGGATATGATCTATTTTGGATACTAAGTCTCATGTTGAGTTATAATCCCCAGTATTGGAGGTGAGGACTGGTGAGAGTTGATTGGATCATGTGGGGAGATTTCTCATGAATGGTTTGACACCATCCCCTTGGTGCTATCCTCATGATACTGAGAGAGTTATCACGAGATCTGGCCATTTAAAAGTAAGTGGCATCTCCGAGCTCTTGCTCTTGCTTTGGTCATGGAATGTTCCTGTTCCACCTTTGCCTTCTACCATGGTTAGAAGCTTCCTGAGGCTTCCCTGAAGCAGATCCCATTATACATCCTGTACAGCATGCAGAACTGTTAGCTAATTAAATCTCTTTTTAAAATTACCCAGTTTCAAGTATTTCTTTATAGTGACATAGGAACAGACTAATACATAGGCCCAGAGCACTTAAGCCCATGGTGGCAAGGCTTGCCAGAACTCAAGTTCTGACTGCCAAGATGGGTGATCCCCTCTGGCTAGGGCTGGTTTAAATACTCCCTCCATTGATAAATGTCAGCTGACTGCAGCCTAGTTTTCCTTTCTGTTATAACAGGGCAGCACTTAGTTCAGTGCAATGTCTCACAATTGCTGTTGTACTTGTTACTATAGCTTTCATTCCAGGAGTCTCGAAGGTTTCTCTAGGGAGCACCAATTTTCTCTAGGTGTATTTCTATTTTTGATGTTCCATACATACCCATTGTACTTGTTATTTTCATCACTTTGCCCCATCCTCCCTGTTCTGGGACATATTTTTTTTATTCACATCACTTTCCGTAGTATCAATGCTGTTATTTCCTTTTATTAAAGTATCAGACATCTTCCCCTGCTACTGCATTTAATTTAATTTCAATATTTCCCTATCTCATCCATCTCTATTTTATTTCAATCTGACTCTCAGCCAGAACTTTTGTCATATGTCTTTTGTCTTATCATTCCACATTTCATCTGTTACACTGGATCCAAGTTGTCTTTAATTACATTGAAAACACAGACAGATATATTCTAACATGTTTCTTTTTTCAAAGCCCCCTTTTATCTTATCCTTGAATGATATAACCATTCTTTTTTTGTCATTGTGGAATTTTTTCATAGGTTAAAAATGAGAGTGCTTTTATTCTCTGTTTAATAATATTAAAAATAGAAAAGATCTATTCAGAGGTAAAATTTGCATCAAATGAAAAATTTCTTCTGGTTCTTATCATCTAGTAGATTGCCGTTAGATTCCACATCACAGGCATACTAGTACAGTGCCCTGTTTCACGCCTAGGTTCATGAAAACCTGACATTTGCCGTTCTAAATGCCTAAGATGAAATTGTCACCCTAACTTTTACCAGTCTATAATTGGAAGAAATTGTTCAGATTTGTAGCTCTAAAAATAAGAAACTGACTAAATTTGAGTTTAAAAAATGTGAGCTACAATAGAAATGTTTATATTAATAATCTTTCCTCCTTTTTTATAATTTCTATAATTTTCTGACATTATTTCTTATGACAGAATCAAGGAATCAAAACTATAAAATCAGTAGCTAATGAACAGGACATTTGAGATTGCAGAAAAGATGCCTTTGAAAGATGATGAAAACTGGAACAATTGTTCATTTTCACCAGGATGGACATCAGGGAAGGGAATCAACAGAAGCCAGAAAACTAGCACATGAAGACTTATGCCTTATACTATTTGATGAAAAGATCAGAGGCACAGAGTTCCAGAGGTGAATAGACAAACATTTTCATATTAAGCATAAAGTTACTTTGCAGTTTTCAATGCACTAATGATGCCTCTCGTCTTGGACATGGGATGGCCGCAATACTTCCAGGCATCACACATAAGAACAACTATTTCTGCAGTTGTCAAGGGGATGCTTTCATGGATGAGTCTTTATTATGTAAGAAAACATTTCCAGTGTTTGTTTCTGTTACATGCCTTTCAACAAGAAAAACAAAGAAAGTATGTATTCCACATTTTCTGCCTCTTAGGTATAAGCCAGACTCTGCGAGGGAGGAAGAATGACACACACTCAGTTTATGAGGTTATGTCACATGCCACCAGACATTTATATGGGTTTTCCTGGGACCCAAAGGAAATGTTCAAATTTATCATCTCACTCTATACTTCCAGAACAATCCCCAAACTAGTCAACAGTCTAACAATTCCCTAAGAAGATGCTTGAATCTGATTGATCCAGGATTTTGAAGATTGAAGTGTAGGTATTTCCTAGTCATGTGACATATGCTAATCTATTATCCTGGGGGCATGTTTTGGTTGCTATTTGAATTAATATGTCTAAAAAATTCAAGGAATCTTGAACTTACCTCCAAAAATTTACTTCCTAAAATTAAAAAAAAATATATATATATTCTTATGACCAGAATAACATAAAACCTAGTATAGGAAAAAAAGCGCACATAACTTCATATTTTATGACTCATCTATTGCTTTGCTAAATGGTATCTCTCATTCTTGCTTATGTCATTAAATTATCTGTCTGATCCAAGCGTTTCTTCTCATTCTAAGTCCATTCAAAACAGAAATGTTAAGCTGTAGAAGTGGTTGATATGAAATGGCAGTATCAGTTTGGAGATAAAGCGACATGAGGTTAGCAGCAAGAAACCCTGGAATAACCTAAAAGAGGAGCCGCCTCATAGCTGCATCTCTCCTTCTCAGCGAATGGTGAACCTGTAAAAAAGGGAGTCAATTTCTTATGTCTATCTCTCTGTTTTGGCAAACTCTATACTAGTCAAACTTGTGGTTTGGGGGCATATCTTTTCTGTTGCTGTCCCCACTACGCTGGTGTATCAACTCTATGTCCTGCTGTCTTTCTGTTTATTTTAGTCACTCCCCAAATTACAATATATCATCATTATCATTGTTTTAAAATACTAGATTGTATTTGGATAAGAAAAACAAGTCTAAATCATAAACTCCCTTTATGACTCAATGCTTGCCTTGCTTCCAGGTCTCATTACAAATGAGTTGTTTTTAATAGGCTTCTGTTTAGGTGTTCTGTAATAATTTCCCTGGAACATTACTGTTTTTAAGAAAAGGATCAGATGTAAGGTGTTCCTTGGAGAATTTCTCTGGTCAAGTTCAATATGTACTGTATCAAGTACTAATTTCTTATTATACACTGCATGTGGACAATAATTTCCCTTTAGCAGAGCTGCATGAGTTTTCCTTTCATTTAGATTAAATATTTTGTTAGCCATTTTCATAAGAGCAAAGAGAGACAGTGGGATAGCAGTGTTCATTTCTGCGTCTTAACTTGATGTTCTTTTATGTGTTATTTTATACGGTTAAAATTTGGAGAAAAAGTGGAAAAAATATTTTCCCCTTGGAAAAAAATAAAAGATACACTTCAATACAACAACAATTTCGCTGAAGCTACTGAAACCAGTGTAAATCAATTTAATTTTCTGTTTTCCATCTGCAAGTATTTTGTTATCATTCAATTGTAGATATGTGAAACTTTTAGTGTAGGTGAGTCCATCTTAGAACACTCTTTAGTACAAGAATATTTTCTCAGCACACAATACAAAGTACACTCTCCAATCAAGAACTCCATGAGCTGTTTTGTACATGGTCTTCTAAGTGATCTTAAGAGGAAAAATGAGATGAAGGAGTTTAAGTAAAACATTCACCAATCTTTTCCCCTCCATTTCAGTAATACACCTACATTCTTTCCCCAATCTAGGAAACAGTGCTACAATTCACAGTTCCCCTCAATAGATAGTATAAATAGGTACCTGATCTGAACACAAAATGCTTAGAGAAATGATATAACGAAGCTTAAAAGTAAAATAAATTGAGAAACAGTTACACCCAAAAATAAATAAATAGAAGAGGTAGCTAAAATAAATCATACAAGAATAATTGTATGTATGAAATCTGAGTTTATTTTCCGAAAATATAAGCGGAAATACATCTACTAAGAAATGTTTGTAAAGGCATGAAACAAAGTAAACCATTTGAAAGTTTTAACATGAGAACCTGTAATTATGTTCCAAATTATAATAAAGGTGCTTGGGCTCTAGAAAACTTTGTGAAAACAGATGCAGCCGTCCTGAGGAAAATTTTGTGAATATAATTTAGTGAACCTTAAATTATACATATTCTACAATCCAGGAACTCTATGCTTTGGTATTTAATTTTGAATTCAAAACCTAAAACTGCAAACCATGTCTTCCTTTTTTCAAGCTTTAAAATTTCTTTATCTGACAGAGATGATTTTGCTGATTAAGAACTACTATGGGCAAAGGACTGTGGTGAGGGTTTTATATGTATTCTCTAATTTTATGCTATCATAATAATTTGAAGATATTAAGTTGTATGAAGTCAGAATCAAAACTTTTATTTAGAAGTGGAGAAAATGTAAGTTGCCAAATATGAGGTCAGCATCCAAAGTTCATGTTGTACTGGGAGAAGCAGACCAGAAAAACAGCAATCAAATGAAAGGATAGTCGGAATACTTTCTTAAAATTCTTCATCTACTTCATTACATTAAACTTTGAATGTTACAGCGATCAGGATACAACTTGTGTTTTGCGGGTTTGGGGTATCAAGGTTTTCAGAATTCTCTGACTAAAATGAAACACAAAGGAAAACAGCAAAACAAACATTTCTCTTTCAATTGTAGAAAATACACTGGAAAACAAAATCATGTTTCTCTTTTTCAAAATTCTGGCAACATTTCTTTTTTATTAAAACCCTATTCAATCATCATCACTTCTGGCAAAGCTTTTCCTAACAGACATAGATATTCTGTCTCTCATCTCTGTTACCATAGCATTTTTCTCATAGTACTTTCAGCTTTCCATTATAACTTTTGGTTTTATTAGACTGTCTTTGCAAATGATGTTAGTTCACTAAGATTGTTATTCATTTGTATATCCTAAAGGTAATGTCTAATACATACTAGATCCTCAAATACAGCAGAGGAAAAGAAAGGGAAGAGAAGAAGGAACAAGGGAGGGAGGAGTAGAATGAAAAGAGAACAGTCAACCAAGCTCTGAAAAAATGTAAGAGTATAATTATATAGGAAGTGGTTAAAATTATGAGTAAAAAATTAGTAAGAAAAACTGGAATCGATGTGGAACAGAAAGAAAACTATAAATTACCTTTTTTTCATTGAAGACAAGGAGCTTGACCTCTTGGAGTTTCAAAAGGCTAATAAGTAAAGGAATATGTATTGCTGAAACTCTGTGATGTGTAATAAAATGGGAAAATAAATAATAATTAGGGTCTATTAGCATACACACTAATATATCTTATAGTAGTAACTAAATGACAGAGCCAGACTCTTTCATACATTCAAATATATATGACTAGATTTTAAAGCAAAATAACAGGAAATCAGTTTCTTGTATTATGAATATATCTTAAATATTTAATTTACCAATTAATTATGGTTTCTATTATAGCAGTAATTAAGATGTGTATTTCTTAATTTTGTGTACATGGACCGTGTCATATCTGAGAACATAGTCAGTAATTTTCTTTATTATCACTATTACAATCACATCTAATATTTCTTCACTTGAACATTCTCACTACAAAAGTAAGCTTTATATTTCATCTTTTGCTAATCTTTCTCACCTGCTCTAATTAATAGATCTATACATGAAACTTTAACAGATATGTCACTATGTAGATATCCTTCAATCTTATGATTTAAACTGCTGTAAGCATATCACCATTTGTTAGCTTCTGTTCTTCACAATAGTATTCGTTGAACATGGAGCTGCACAATTAATTTTTCCCTCCCTCAGCTCACGTTACTTCCGTTACTTAAAGAACAATTTCTTGCTCACAAGAGAATTGGGCTGAAACTGTTATTTTTGCATTTTAAACTTTCTGTTGAATGGCTCCCTTATATCTAGTTAACAATCTGTGTGTGCACTCTTCGAGGGGAACTGCAGCCTTTCCATGAATCCATCTGGGCCTTGTTCCGTTTTTAAATGTAGGGCATTCTCCCATTTGACTCCTTCCTGAAGAAAGTTCTAAAATTTGAGGTTCAACCATGTGAGTTATTTAATTACTTTAAGATACAATTTAAAGCACATATTTTCTGCCATATATTGCGTATTTGTGTTCCACTCTACACTAAACACAGTCCACCTTGCTTTCCTTGCAGACACAGTTTTTTATTACAATAATGAGATATATAGAAGATTTGAGCACATCAAAGGTGCACGAAATATAAAATAAATGAAACGAGACTGCGATCAAAGTGACTTCTGCAGTTTTAATATAATGTATATAGCAAATTCTGGAACTAATTGATTTTTTTGTGGTTGCTATAACAGAATACCACAAACTTAGCGACTTAACCAATACAATTTTATTGTCTTAGACAATAAAGTGGCACTGATCTCATTTGGCAAAAAGCAGCGTTGGCAGGCCTGCATTTCTTTTTGGAGGCTCTAGAGGAAAATTTGTTTCCACCTCTCCAGCTACTACAGGCCATGCACATTCCGTGGCTCATAGACTGCTTCCTCCTTTTTCATATCCAGCCAATAGTGAGTGGAGTCCTAATAAAGCTGCAGTTACTGTTTCTCTACAATTGAGAAAGGGTCTCTGTCTTTCAGAACCCGTGAAATAGATTGAGTCCAGCTGGATGATCCAGGATTATCTTTCCATGTCATGGTGTTTAACTGTAACCAAATCTACAAAGTCCTGTTTGCTATAGAAAATATGGTATTCACAGGTTCCAAGGATTAGAGGAAGGTCATCTTTGAAGGGCCATGATTCTGCTTTCCACAGCTTCAAATCCATGGATCTATAAATAGCTCTCATGTATTTAATATATGCACTGACAATATGAGCTGGAGTAATTCAAAAGCTCAAGAGTATCATTTTAAAACTATTATAAAATTAATCATTAGATAAAAAAGAAATGCAAACACAAATAATAACTAATTAAAAAAAAAAACTTACGTCATCTCAAAACTAACCCCAACCACATTCCTTCAGTCATAATAATGACTATATCTGTGTCTTATATATGTATGGATGGATTCATTCACACATAAGTAGAATCATACTTTAACATTATTTAACAATTGCTTGCTATATTTAATAAGTTTATGGTAGGTTTTATAAGTTATTGAATATAGATTCACCTCATTCCTTGGTATAACTATAACAGAATATGCTAAATAATCTTCATATTAAAGGAATTCAAATTGTGTCTCTTTTTAATCATTAATACTCTGATGAACATTTTTGGAATTAAAACCGGGTACATGTGTGTATAAGTCAGGACCTCGTTGCACAAAACAAAAGTGCAATTTAAATAGTTAAACAAAAACAATATATTAGCTAAAATAATTGAGAAACTAAAAGGTACATGTAATTCACAAACTGTTATATTTAAGGGATAAACAATGTTATCAGACAATGTCTATCTATATCTCAGCTTTTCTCTGTTTTGTTTCATTCTGAGATGGATTCATTAAACATAACGGGAAGACAGTATCTAGTGATCCAAGCTGACATCCAAAGAAAGGAGTGTAACAAATATTTTGGAAAGATCCACAAAGAATACTGATTGGGCTAGTATGGATCATATATGTCCAGAGTATGGAGAGCAATTATTGTGGATAAGGAGATGGAATATTCTTATCGCAGACTTGAGTCAAGGAAGGCTGAATGAGAAAACATGGATCTAGCCCGAATGAAACAGCACAGATGTAAAAGATTTGGGTGTTTTAGAGGAGATGTTATTTCCTAAAGGAAAAGAGCTACAAACTGTGTATTCCTGTGGAGTCCCTGAGACAAAAGGTATGTTCATATTGGGATCTGATAGTTGTTATGGGCTGAATTGCGTATCCTCAAAATTATTGTGCTGAAGTCCAAACCCTCGGTACCACAGAATGTGACTGTATCTTGAGAAATGACCTTTAAGGGGGCAATTAAGATAAGAATAGTTCATGTGGGAGGAGGGAGTCCCTAATCCATTATGACTATTGCCCTTATTAGAAGAGGAGATTAGGACACAGACCAGGCAACTCACAGGCTGAGGAGTTACCATGTGAGGTCACAACACGAAAGCAGCCGTCTGCAAGCCAAGGAGAGAAGCCTCAGGAAAAAAAAAAAAAGAAAAATCTACTAATTCCTTCATTATAGACTTCAAGTCTCAAGAACTGTAAGAAAATAAATTTTTTATTGTTATTGTTATTATCATTATTATTATTGAGATGGAGTCTCACACTATCGCCTGGATTGGAGTGCAATGGGGTGATCTCGGCTCACTACAACCTACGCCTCCTGGGTTCAAGCAATTCTCCTGCCTCTGCCTTATGAGTAGCTGGGATTACAGGTGCCCACCACCACACCCAGATAATTTTTTTTTGTATTTTTAGTAGAAACAGGGTTTCACTATGTTGGCCAGGCTGGTCTCGAACTCCTGACCTCGTTATCTACCCACCTCGGCCTACCAAAGTGCTGGGATTACAGGTGTGAGGCATCGTGCCCCGTCAATAAATATATTTTTAAGCTACTCAGTCTGTGGTATTTTCTTATGGCAGTTGTAGCAGACAATACAGTAGTTATTGCCAAATTTACGTATAGAAATATTACATTTCTAACCCTTCTGCCATAATATGAGTAACTAAGCCATATTCATTATTGAATATTATCAGTATTTTCTATGCTTTGGCCATTCAAAAATGGTATCTCATTTTAAGTATAATTATTTTCCTCATGAAGAAAAATAAAATATTTTGCATTTTTTCTGGTCATTTCGTATTTCATTCATATTCATTCTGTGAATTCACTATTTCTATCTTCATGTTTATAGGTTTATTTTTTATTTACTATTCTCTGATTTTATGTTGAAAAATACATACTTCTAGTTTGTTGTATGTCCTTTAAATTTATTCATTTGCATGTGTGCCTGAGTGTTAGAGCTCTGAGAATCAGAAAAGCAAAATGGAATTAGATGTGCAAGATATACATCAGGAAACAACCATGGAATAGCATGGGGAGCATGCCAAGGAAGACTGGAGGAGCCAGTTGGATGACAATGGAAGCCTAATTACTGAAGAAAAAAGGAATAAGAAACAATGGGTAGTAAAAGTCATGGACTATAGTGAAGTTCTAAGAAAGTATTGTCAAAGCCAATGGGAAGTTCACAGCCAAAGTCACCAAACAGGGGAGTCACCCATCACCTAGGAATAGGCCTACCATGGAATCCATACTGCACACTGTCATTTGTTGGGAGCAGTTCATGTGAAGCATATTCTCTATGTAAACATAGTGCTGTATTTCAGAGCACAGAAGGTGGAGTCGATCAATTATGACCTCTGCAGAAAGAAGTCCAAGGAATTTACTTTTATGGCTTCTGCAGGCTGTTTTCTTCAAGATATATTAATTGTGCTTACCCTGCTCTGTTCACTAATGTAGAGAACTTCATTTCTCAGACTCTCTTGCCGACTTCCTTTAGGTGATTTCAGCCAGTGGTAGATGCTCACAGAAGACTGGGAAGTGGGGAGAAAGGACAATATTTCTCCCTCTCTTGTGCTGCTTTAGAGTGTGTCTCCAGCACTGGTTACACCTTCTCCAGGGTCCCAGCTTTTGCAGAGCTGCTCCTCCCTCTTTAATTCTAGTTATTTTAAGCTCTTGCTGCCACTGTGGTTCTAGTTCTCTTTAGGGAGACCAGCTTCTGGGATTGCATAATCCACCTTTTCCATTTACCCCTTGAGCTTCCTGCTGTTTCTAGTTTGTAGGTTGCCCAATTATCTGCTCTTTAGATCTTGAGTTTTTTTCTCATCTATAAACTAATTTCGTGTATTAAAGTTTATTTGTTTGAAACACCTAGAAAAGATTTTATTTTTCTTACTGCATACTGATATTTTTTCCTCTGTAGAAAAGTTTTAAAGAAAATTATCTGCGCTTTAATTCATGTTTCAGACATTTATTATCAGCAACTATTGCCAAGAACTATAAGAGACATTGGGGATAAAATAGAAAACAAAATAGACAGAAGTCCTTGTTGTTATTCAATAGGCTGTAGGTTATAGCCAATTGAATAGAGATAGAATAAATAATATAGGTAATATGTACATAAAACATACATAAAATATAGTCTTCAAGTCACCAACAATGCAAACATAAAGTAAGACAATGGGTGGTATTTGAATGTAATGAGTGGTCAGGATAGGTTATAATGAGAGAATCATATTTAAGCAAAGACTTGGAGTGAAGAAGTAGCCTATGAGGTTATCTGGAGGAGAAACATTCCAGGGAAAGGAAACAGTCCAGGCAAAGACTAAAAAATAAGCATATTTAGCTTGTTTGAGAAAGAACAAAGAAGCCAGTGTGGCTGGATAATAATAGACAGTAATATGAAATAAAGGTAGAAAACTAATGGGAGACCAGGTGCCACCATTGGGAATTAGAGATCATTTAAGGACATTGACTTTTACTCCAGAAAATGAAGTAACAGAAATAAAATCTAAGCAAAGGGAGGACATAATCTGACTTAGGTTTTGTTCATATGGACGTCTGTTGTAAACAGCCTTAGTGGAGGAGAAATAAAGGAGAAAACAAATATACCAGTAAAGAAACTATTACAGGTCACTACAGGTAACTAGTTGAGAGATACCAGTGGTTTAGAACAAGATGGTAGATACAGAAATGATGCCAGAAATGATTGTCAGAAATGATGACAAGTGGCTAGATCCTGAATCTATTTTGAAGGTAAAGCCAACTAGATTTCTGAAGAGTTTTGGAGGAATAGCACACAATAACATTATATGGGATAACATTATATGGGATATTATAGGAATAGCATACAAATAGCATTTAACTGATGATATTAAAAGACTTGAGGCAGAAAGTGATAACCAAATGAGTGTACGTAAAAAGAGAAATGAAGTCCAAGAACTGAGTTGTAAGCCACCGTTAGATCAAGAAAATTAAATGAAACTTTCTCTGAGGCTGGGAGCAGTGGCTCATTCCTGTAATCCTAGCACTTTGTGAGGTCGAGGTGGGTGGATCACTTGAGGTCAGGAGGTGGGTGGATCACTTGAGGTCAGAAGTTCTAGACCAGCCTGACCAACATGGTGAAATCCCATCTCTACTAAAAATACAAAATTAGCTGGGCATATACCTGTAAATACAAAATTACAGGCATACACCTATAATCCCAGCTACTTGGAAGGCTGAGGCAGGAGAATTGTTCGAACCCGGGAGGCGTAGGTTGCAGTTGACCGAGATAGCACCATTGCACTCCAGCCTGGGCAACAATAGCAAAACTCCATCGAAAACAAAAACAAAAACAAAAAAACCCAGAATTTATCTGGCAGAATTTTTCTACAATTTTAAAGGTGAGGGCTGGAATAATGTCGATTGGGTATATGTATCATCTGCTATAATTTATGTTTCTTCCTTTAATATAAGATATTTGTCTACCAAAACTGTTTTAAGACACTTTGATAATAGATAAATGGAAAATACAGAAAGTTTTTGTTACCTTTTAATTTGCCAGAACAGTACTATAGTTATTCTGAAGGATGGAATGGGATAGGAGCTACTGAGTACTGAAAACAAACAAACAAACAAACAAACAAAAAAACCCTGTGGGAATGTCAGGCCAGCTTCTTCATGTGAGAAAATACATAATAAATTAAGTCATTCAAGAAGTTCATATTTGCATACTCTCCTTCCCCACACCAACTTTACGAAGCACTGTTTTATACATTTAGCATTTGGAGCAAAAGGCAATTTCCATCCTTTTTGTACAAAAGAAAAAATTATGAGGTTTTGGTTAAGACATTTAATTCCGAGCAACAGGAGTCTATATAAGCTGGCTTAATTTAGGAGGCTGCGCTTGAACTAGTCAGAATTATCACTGTCACATGGTCAAAAAATGCAGACAAATCTTATGAGAAACTAGAATCAAGAACTGAAAAATCATCAGAGTCATGTTTCCTCTCTCTCTCCATGAGTCTCTAAGTTTAACTAATTTCTTTTTTTCAGCCTGGTTTGATTGTCTCTGCTTCAAAAATGTGTGTTTTCTATTGCTATATAACAAATTACCACAAGCTTAGGGGCTTGAAACAACATTAACTTATTATTTCAGTGTATTCAGGGTCAGGAGTCTGGATACAGATACAGGCTAACTGGATTCTTTTTCAGGTCTTATAAGGCTAAAATCATAGTATCAGCTGGAGCAATAGTGTTATCTGAGGCTTAAGGTTCTGTTCCATGCTCATTGTTTGTTGGCGGAATTCAGTTCCTTGTGGTTTTAGAAGTAAAGGCAGCTGACTGTTTCAACATCAGCAGGAGAGTCCCTCTCATTCTTCTAAATTCTTATGTCAAGAAGGGCCAAGTCCCTTTTGATCTTTACCTGATTAGGCCAGGTCCACCCAGGATTATCACCCTTTCGATTTAACTCACAGTCAATTGATCATGAACCATAGCTACATCTGAGAAATCCCTCCTCCTTTCTCATGTATAATCACTGGAGGTAAATCCATTATATTCACAGTCACTCAAGAAGAAGGGGCCACCACAAAATTCTATCACTAGACATATTGCCAAATGAGGCCTGAAATGTAAATTTTTGGTTCTGATTAACATTAGCAGAGATTGACCATTTCAAATTTAATTATCACTTTCTAGGAGTATGACAGAATGATTGAGTTGGAGTCTAGTGAATACCTCTGCCTAATCATCTTTGAATTGTGGAATTGAGTAATATAAGCCTGATCATTGGATTGGTCAGTATGGAGGGAATACACAGTGTGCAAACTCTGTGGAGACAGAAGGAGTCACTAG
This sequence comes from Theropithecus gelada, assembly GCF_003255815.1. Classification (NCBI taxonomy): domain Eukaryota; kingdom Metazoa; phylum Chordata; class Mammalia; order Primates; family Cercopithecidae; genus Theropithecus; species Theropithecus gelada. Next base: position 134,292,187 of record NC_037668.1, read on the forward strand.
TGAAAAAGAAAGAAAACCAAGAAACTGTGCTGACCTGAAAATCAAGTCAAAAAATTCCTTCCAAAGGAAGGGCACAATGATCTGAGGGAAATCTTGCTTATGATGGACAATTAGATCTAGCAATGTAGTTACATAAATAATAAATACTATAATGATATAATCACTGTCTCTATTATATCAAGAAATCCTTGACTATCTATAAATATACACAATCTCCTGCATTTAATCATGGTCATTTCTCCTGTTTTAGAATTTACTTTAGTTAATCTTCTTTAAATATATTCCTGCTGCCTGCTGTGAACTACTCACCATTCATGCATTCACCATAATCTAAATTGGTAATCAGACTTTGGTACGCATCACAATCACTTGGAAAACTTAAAAATGTGTGTGTGTGTGTGTGTGTGTGTGTAACCTCTACCCTAAACCTATTAAGACAGGATATACAGGGTACCTGTTTTATAACCATCTTTTCAGATTTTTAATTTGCATTGTAAATTGTGAGAATTTTTGATAAGTCTGCTGTACCTCAATACCCAAAATATAAGGGAAGTAAAAACAACCAAAGTGCATTAACAATTTCCATTTCAAAAAGCTGGAAAGGCTAAAACTGCTGGAATAGCAACACACATTGACCATTAGTTGAGACCATTTATATTCTACAGGGAGACATATACAATGTAAAAAGTGATAGAGTAGGTGACTCTCATGAGTCTCATTGTATCAACACAACTGTTTTGGGGTATAATTTCATTGGCCAGAAAATCTAGTTTCTTGGGATTCTGACAACTATTTAAAAAAGTCTCTAACCAAATCTTTCTAAGGTCAGTGAAGAGGGTCACTGTGAAGAGGGGTTTGTAGATCGCGTTCGGCTAGTATTGACATCCATTGTACTCATAAACAAGGTCAGTAAAAATATGAATAGCCAAGATTCTCTGATCTTTTGATTTGAATCAAAAAAAGTGAGTGTTCATTAATATCTGGGTTTCTTATGAGCTAAAATACACATAGTAATTGCAAATTATTTTTGGTGATATTTAATAACCTAAGTCTAGAGATCTACATGAAAAAAAATTAGCTAGACCAGAGTTAATATTTCATAATAGTTGGTAATATCTAGAGTGGTAGAATATGTTTCAATAATAAACTATAAATTAATTCACATTCTCTACTGAGAGTTCATTTTCGTTACAAAACACTTTTTGGGGCCCATCATTTCATTTTCTACCACTTCTCATAATCATCCCTATGAAAATTTCTAAGGTTTTATTTATTTTCAAACAGGGAATCAACCTGCACCTCAGGTACAAATAGAAACAGATAATTTAGCCACCAAAATTCAGCAAGGAGCATATTTAATTTCTTGGTAGTGTTCAATATAATCTAGTGGTTGAAAGTGTAATAGTTGTGGTGTAAAGCAGAACTGGAATCTAAACCATCTACAACACTTTGGGAAAATTTATTAACACTCTAGACCTCAATTCACTTAGACATATACGAGAACTGATTTAAAAAAAAACTATTTTTTGAATTTTTGTGACAATTACATAAAATAATGCATATAAACTATTTAGCTCCCAGTAAGTATGCATTAAAACTGCTGTTATTGTTATAAATATTATCAATCTAATTAATCGGGATCTCAGTGGTTTCAGTGCATTGATCTGTTTTTCTCCCTTTCTCTCTATTTCCAGCTAAGGAGCTTTGGATTTTAGTTGTATTCTTTCCTACTATGTATTATTTATGGTCTGATCAGCACATTTTGATTATCTGGCTTTTAAGCCTCTCCAGCTGTCGCTTTATTAGGGCATATCATCTGGGTGCAAAAGGTAAGAGAAAATGACTTGGTTGATGCAAATATGGAGTCAGTTTTACATGCCAAGACAGATGAATTTTTACTCCCTCTACTCACCTTTCCGGTGTGTCTCTGAGGTATGTTACTTGCTATCTTCGGCTTTGGCAAAAATTCTCAGTTAGCTGATTTGTTTGGAAGGAAAACTAAATCTAGCTTAAATGTAAAAGACGAATTGATTATAACCTACAAAGACTAACTATAGAAAAGCACTGTAACATACAGACCCTAGACTCTCTCTTTGAATTTGTATGCTTTTAGCTTCTATGTCTCTCTCTGTCCACTTCATTTTTTATTATCTTTCTCCCTAATATTTACTTCATATGCTTAGCCTACTCAAGAGAAAGGCTCAGCAGCTATTTTTTAAAGACCCAAAGTAAAGTAGCTTAAAAAGAAGAAGGCTTTCACCCTGCCTTTCAAATATAAAAGTCCCAAAGTGAACAGTTCGTGTTGGCAATCATTGAAAGACTCAGATTCTTTTAAAATTCTAATTTTTATGTAGCCTCTGATATTTTTGTCTGCAATTCAGGCTGGACTATAAGTAGTTTGTTTCAGCACCTTACAGTGTATGGAGACATGGGCTCACCTAATGTCTTAAAACCAAAGCAAACACGTTCTAATGGTGAGAATTGTCTATGGACACATCTGGAGCTGGAGAAGTTGGAAAATATTGTCTCTCTTTAGGCAGCCAAGTGAAGACCAGCACATTCTACCTCAATAGTTGAGACTTCCAAAGGCTATCTTAGCTCCTAAATTTATGCGCCCTAATTTGAAGAGGTCAGGAATATCAACTAATGTCTTTAAATCCCATATTTAAGTTTTCAGGAGAGAGACTCTTAATGGAACACTTTGGAACTCTTGCTCTCTCTCGGTCCAAGAAGTTATGGACAGATGATACGTGATATAAACCAAACATGGTTGTCAAAATTCATAAATAAAGTCAAAAAGTGGTCCAGAAGAGGGAGTTTTGTACTGAACAGATACGGCAATGATTAGTTACTACCTATGTAGTAGACATTTTAATTTTGTGAAGCTAACATAATCTACACATTAAAAAAAAGAAAAAGAAACAGGATAACATACAAACAGAAAGCTACAGACCAAACAAATTTTGTTGATAAAAATATTTTACATAAAATACTAAAAAAAAAAAAACAAAAAAACCCCAGAATTTTGAAAGATCTTCAAGCAATAAAACACTGTGGTTAAGTACAGTTCATTTTACAAATGTAAGGATATTTTATTTAAGGATTCTTTTGATATAATTTATTCTGCCAATATGTCAAAGTAGTGTAACTGTTATTTTTATCTTTAGATGGTGAAAAGGAATTCACATTAATTCAATACATATTTTCGTATTGAAAATCATAGTAATATAAATAGATGTACTTACTATTAGGAGATTATTAGAATATCATATCTTAAAACTTCTCAGTCATTAATCATATCTGGTGATAGACTGTTTTGTTTTGTTTTTTTCTAACAACAAAAGTCCCATGATGCTAACTCATCATGATGCATGAGTTGGCTATAAGATTCCAGTCCTTGGTTCATGCTGCCAAGACATAAATGTCAGATTCTCTGACTCCCTTCAATATTGTGAGACAGAGGGTGAGAAAATGAGATATTTTGTGTGTGTGTGTGTACATAGAAACTTTTCTGGACTCTTATTTAACTTGACAAATGAAAATCTTGAATGTTGATGGTACCATGATATCTATTACTAGGTATTTTGTTATTAGAAAACAAAAATAGAAAAAGTGAAATATTTTGCAATGTTTGGGTACTTCAGATATTTCACTGTATAAAAAATACAGAAGAAATTATTTGGAATATTTTCAATTGAGAATTCTTCTTCTTTGATCTTTCACACTATCAACTAATTCCATAATCAAATGGTGAATTTCAGCACTTAGAAGTACTATCCAGATATATGACTGTTTTCAGAGAGATAGATCGCCAAACATAAAGTACAGCATTTAGCAATTTACAGCATTATTTATTCTTATGTAAAATGGAGTTATTGACTCTTATATCTATTAATAAATCAGTTTTATAGTCATGCAATCAAGGTTCAGTGAGTTTCTAATTCAGACTTGCAGATACATTAGACGTGAAATATGTTTAAATTTAAACAAACAGCCCTAGTCGAAACTTGCATTGCTACCTTCTATTAATCTAGAGATAAAATTTTCCCTTCTACTATACAGTACAACCTATGATTCTGAACCCCATAGTACCCACATCAAGAGAATAAGCATATTTTGAATATATCTACTTTACTACAAAAGAAGTTTTCTATTTCCTATACATGATTTTCAATATTTCTTTTGCTAGACATTAATTTAATACCCATATTCTAATTGTTTATCTATGTATTTCTAAAGAGTTAAACTATGGAAAGCCCTGCCAAGAGCTGCCACCATCAGTTACTTCTAGGCTTGTAAATTATTGCTTATGTAAGCTTGCAGACAGATCATCTTTATAGAATCCTGATACAAGTGTGTACATGGGATGCTTAGTCATTATTATGTAACCATTGAGCAATGTAGCAAGATAATGCTGATGGCATAATAAATCCTATTTAGAATCCAAAAATGAGATCCAATATTCTGACTTGATAAATGGGATTTTTTAAAACAAATGAGGTTATTTTGCTGGAGTTTCATGGTGACATAATCGGGGTATAAGAGGGTACTTGCTAAACTCCTATTCTTTGCTTCCTACAGCCTAGCAAGATGTTACTCTGGGAGGCAGAATTTCATTACCACCAACCCCAGCACATCTCTATTTAGGAAGCCAGAGAAACATGACTCCCTCCATACCGAGCACCCCTCCACCTCCAGGTTAATGTCCGCTAGTATCTTTTGCTAGAAAATAATTCATTGAAGCATACTTTAGTAAACTAGTTTCTTTTACTTGATGTGTCATTGTTACCAAATATTAAACCCAGCCCTTGGTAGAACAAATTTACTATCACACTCTGATGCAAATAGTAGAAACTCAGTGAAAGGTTATTAAGAAAGTGAAGGATACGTAATTATTATGCCTTTGAAAGGATCTTCTTGATATCCACGGAAAATTCACTAGCTTTATAAGTGTGTCTCGTTTTCAAGTATTTCCTACCAGAATACATTTAGCACACCATTCTCTGGTTATTCTTCTTTAAACGATACATCTCCTATGGCACCATCTCGTCCACAACTTTGATGACTTTGTTGAGGAGAACAACCCTACTATTGTGTATTGAATTTTATACTTGTTAAAGTTCAGAATATGTGGACTGAATATAAAAATGATTCAGTAAAAAATAAATTAAGGGACTCTTATTGATTATGTGACAACTATGAGCACTACCAACCACTCCGTGATTCATCTTGATAATAATTAAGGCAGATGAGAAAGCAATCTAATGGCAGAACTATTTAGGGCCCACAAAAAATTACATATTGCTGGTGTCTCTTACTGATTATAAGGGAGTGATTTTAAGTGAATTCCAATAGAAGAGAAATTCATTGAGTTTGGAAAAACTAGGAGGAGCAGGTTTCTGTGAAGACTGAGAAATAAGTAGTCCATATTGATCTTGTTAATCTTGAGTTGACTAGTTGAAAGTTGAACATGTGAAGCTGGAGCTCAGGGAAGAGGAAATCTAACATTTACATGTTGTTGTCATCCATATACAGTTGAAATTTAACACCTATAGAGTGAAGTAGGTTCACAGAGGGAATGTTCAAATAGGGAAAAGAAATGAACTGAAAGCAAGGTTAGAGGTATGGAAATTTCAGATATTAGGAAAAGGAATAGAAGATGACAACCACAAAAGACTGTGATGTTTTAAAAAAAGATAATTAGGAGACAGCATTGTCATAGAATGCAAATAAAGTATATCAAGAAGGAAGAATTGGTCAAAAGTGCCAAATGCTCCATAGAGAAATTGAATTACGCAAAGATCACTGCATTTGAAAAGATGGAAGATGCTGACGACCTTAACCTGAGTAAATTTAGTATTATCAGTAGGATAAGAAGTGGGTTAAAGTGAAAATAGTATCGGTGGAAACAAACTCTATGAGTTGAGACAAATCTTCCAAAAAAGTTTTATAATAAACAAAAGGTATCAGATAAGGGGAATATGTAGAAAAAGTCATAGGAGGGTAATATTTTGCCACCGTTTTGTGTTCTAAATAGTTGTTTGTTTCAAGCTGGAAATTATAACAGCATGTATGTATGTTGATAAAAAATAATTCAGTAGAGAGGAAATATTGATGATGCAGAGGAAGTATAAATCCTTGAGTAGGCAAGCACTTATGAGATCTAGAACACATTTGAGGAAAAGTGTGGTCTGAGATAGGGCCAGAAAAAAATCATTGGTGGTAAAACAAAAAACAAACACACACAAAAAAACCAGCACAGAATATTTATATGCAGACAGGCTTCTAAGAAAATGAGAAAGTTTCTTCATATTCTACACTTGACCCTTCAATAATGTGGGGGTCAGGGGTGACAACCTTCTGCACAGTCAAAAATCCTCATCTAACTTTCAATTCACCAAAAAATGTAATGGCTAATACCCTATGGTTGATCAGAAGCAGATATTTGTTACAATGGTGGATCTTGGAATCTAAGATGGTCAGAAAGAACAAACAAACAAAAAACAAACAAACAACAACAACAAAAAAACAAACCAAGAACATGGGATGTTAGTGACTGGAGAAAGGATTAATAGTTACAGAATGGCAGTTTTGAGAAACAGGATTTTTTGTTTGTTTGTTTTGAGATGGAGTTTTGCTCTTGTTTCCCAGGCTGGAGTGCAATGGCACAATCTCAGCCTCCACCTCCCAGGTTCAAGCAATTCTCCTGCCTCAGCCTCCCAAGTAGCTGGGACTACAGGCATGTGCCACCACTCCCAGCCAATTTTGTATTTTTAGTAGAGACAGGGTTTCTCCATGTTAGTCAGGCTGGTCTCGAACTCCCGACCTCAGGTGATCCTCCCGCCTCAGCCTCCCAAAGTGCTGGGATTACAGGCGTGAGCCTCTGTGCCCCGCTGAGAAATGAGATTCTTAGAGAGGCTGACACAATGTTGGAATGGGAATACTGAGGGAGTATTGAGCTAAAAGGATAATGGAGGATAGTCAGGTAATCAGAAGGTGTAAAAGAAAGTTTTGAATGAGGATCTGCTATAGATACCAACAAAATTAGGGATCATGGCTGAAAAGTAATGGATGAAAATGTCGTTGAAACCTGTTATGTCAGGGCCTACAAGCCTCAGTAGTTGGATGGCTCATACTGAGCTTTAAAATTAGGCAATATTCACAACAGTGAAGGAATGTGAAAATGGGTCAACAAATGACTTAAGATCTAGCTTTTATTAGTTATGTAAGAAAAGGACAGATGAGGGCAATATAGACTTAGAACATATTAGAATTCTACTACACCAAGTTTATACAAACAATATAATATTAATAGATTAAGAGAGAAAAAATAATACCTCAATAAATGTTGAAATGACATTTTATAGAATAATTAATACATTAAAATATATATCATATACATGTATACAATCATTTATATAAACTATTATGATTCTTTAACTTTACTGTAGACAACATAGCTGAAGCAATTAGAATGAAATGAGGTATAAACATTGGAAAAAGGGCAAAATTGCATACTTCCAAATTTCATTATTTATTAGTAAATTTGGAGGATTAAGTAGGTAATTTTCATTGTCTCTTTCAGGGTTAACATCTCCAATGCCTTGCTACTTCCCTAGGATCTTGAAGAGGTAAGGTTTAAGAATCCCTGAAATACAGCATGCTTTCTGCTTCCCACTCTTTGCATCATCAAGAGAACATGCATTGACTGGAAGACCAAATAAAACCACTTATGATTATTTAGGATCTTCACATGTATCATGATATAGTTGGGACCTATGTCCCAACCAAATCCCATGTTGAATTCTGATCCCCACTGTTGGAGGTAGGACCTGGTGGGAGGTGATTGAATCATGCAGGTGGAGTCCTCACGAACAGTTTGACACTATCCCTGCTTGGTACTGTCATCCTGATAGTGAGTTCTCTTGAGATTTGGTTGTTTAAAACTATGTGGCACCTCCCCTCTCTCTTTCTTTCTGCTCTGGCCATATAAGGCAAGCCTGCTTCCTCTTCACCTTCTGCCATAATTTTAAGCTTCCTGAGGCCTCCCCAGAAGCCAAGCAGATGCCAGCAACATGCTTCCTATACAGCCTGCAAAACCATGAGTCAATTAAATCTCTTTCTTTATAAATTACCCACTTTAAGGTATTACTTATAGCAGTGAAAGAATGGATTAATACATACCAATATTAACCCTCCTCACAATCTATTTTGCTTTATTACTTTTTGATACTATACTGCATGCACATATAAATATTGTTTTCTATTTGTTTTTATGTTTATAGTTTTGGAGACTACAAAGGCAGTTTAGTTACATGGATATGTTGCATAGTGGTGAAGTCTGGTCTTAACAGTGTATCTACTACCTGAATAGTGTACATTGTACCGGATAGGCAATTTTTCATTCCTTACCCCACTACCAACTTTTCACCTTTTGGTGTCTCTAATGTCTATTATTCCACTCTGTTATGTCCATGTGTACTTCTGTTGTTCAGCTCTCATTTATGAGCTGTGAACATGCAGTATTTTACTTTCTGTTTCCTTGTTATTTCATTTAGGATAATGACTCCCATTTCCATCCATGTTGTTGCAAAAGACATTATTTCATTCCTTTTTATGGCTGAGTACTGTTCTATAGTATTTTCTTTATATAATCATTCATAGTGAACATTTTGCTTTATTCCATGACTTAAGTATTATAAACAGTGCTGTGATAAATATACGAGTACAAGTGTCCTTGTTATATAATCTTTTATTGTTCTTCTTACTTTTGGTAGATACCCACTAGTGGGATCGCTGGATTGAATCACACAGTCCTATTTTTAATGTTTTCAGAAATGTCCATACTATTTTTCATAGATACCATTCTAATTTACATGTATTCCCACCATCAGTGTATAAGCATTGCCTTTTATCTGCATTTTTGCTAACATCTATTGTTTTTTGATGTTTTAATAACAGTCATTACGACTAGTGTAAGAAGGTATCTAATTGTGGTTTAAATTTGCATTTCTCCAATAGTTACTGATGCTGAGCATTTTTTAATGTTTCTCTGTCTTCCTTTGTAAAACGTCTGTTCATGGCCTTTGTCCACTTTTTAATGGGGTTATTTTTTTCTTATTTACTTGGTTGACTTCCTTGTGGATATTAGCCCTTTGTTGGATGCATAGTTTTTAAATGTGTTCTCCTATTCTGCAGGTTATCTGTTTACTCTGTTGATTATATCTTTTGCTGTTATGAAGCTTTTTAGTTTAATTAAGTCCCATATCTCTATTTTTGTTTTTGCTGTTTGTTTTTGAGGTCTTAGTCATAAATTGTTTGCCAGGCCAATGTCTAGAAGAGTTTCCCTAGGTATTCTTCTAGAGTATCTCTAGTTTCAGGTTTTGTACTTAAGGCTTTGATCTATTTTGCTTAATTTTGGTCTAGTTTCTTTCTTCTGCATATGACTATGCAATTTTCCCAGTATCATTTATTGGATAGGGTATCTTTTTTTCCAGTGTATGATTTTCCAGTATATGTATTTTCAACTTTGTTGAAGATGAGTTGGTGGTAGGTATTCTTTATTTATTCTATTCCATTGACCTAAGTGTCTATTTTTATACCAGTACTATGCTGTTTTGTTTACTAGAACCTAGTAGTGTAATTGGAAGTCAGGTAATGTGATGCCTCCAGCTTTGTTCTTTTCACTTAGGATATCTTTGGCTATTCAAACTCTATTTTGGTTCCATATGAATTTTAAAATTGTTTCATACTTCCATGAGCAATTATATTGGTAATTTAATAGGAATTGCATTGAACCTATAGATTCCTTTATGCAGATTATTATTCTTCTGATCCGTGACTCTGGGATGCTTTTCCATGTATTCGTGTTATCTACAAATTATTTCATCAGAGTTTTGTAGTTTTCTTGTAGAGATTTTTCACCTTCTTGGTTTAATTTATTCCTAGTTAATTTTTTTTTTCAGATATTGAGTTTTTATTTGGTTCTCAGCTTGAATGTTACTGGTTTATAGAAATGTTACTGATTTTTGTACATTGATTTTGTAACCTGAAACTTTACAAATATAGGAGTCTTTTGGAGCAGTCTGTAGGGGTTTCTAGGTACAAAATCATATCATCAATGAAGGGAGATAATTTAACTTTTTCTTTTCCAATTTCGTTGCATTTATTTCTCCTCCCTGATCGTTCTGACTAGAACTTCCAGTACTATGACAAATAAAAATAGTAAAAATGGGCATCTTTGTTTTGTTCTAATTCTTAAGAGAAATGTTTTCAACTTTTCCTCATTCAATATGATGTTAGATGTGGAATTGTCATATATGATTTTTATTATTTTAAGGTATGTTCCTTTGTTAAGTAATTTGTTGAGATACTTTATCATAAAGGGATGCTTGACTTTATCAAATGCATTTCTTGCATCTGTTGATCATATGATTTTTGTTTCTAATTCTATTTATTGGGTGAAACAAATTGATTGATTTGCATATGTTGAACCATCTTTGCATCCTTGGAATAAAGCCGACTTAATCATGGTATGTTATCTTTTGATATGTTGTTGGATTAGCTTTTATAAAATTATGTTAAGAATTTTTTCATTTATGTTAATCAGGGTTATTTGCCTCTACGTTTCTTTACTTGTGGTGTCTTTGCCTGGCTTTAGTATCAGAGTGATATTAGCTTCATACAATGAGCTAGGGAGGATTCCCTCCTCGAATTTTTGGAATTTTTGGAACAATTACAGTAGAAGTGAAATCAGTTTTTTGTTTGTCTGGTAAAATTCAGCTGCAGATCTGTCTAGTCCTGGGCTTTTTAAATTGGGTTATTTTGTATTACTGACTCAATTTTGTTGCTCATTATTGGTCTGTTCAGGATTTCTATTTCTTTTTGGTTCAATTTTAGGAGATGTTACATTTCCAGGAACTTAACCATTTCCTCTAGGTTTTCTAGTTTGTGTACATAGAGATATTCATAGGAGATTATGATGATCTTTTGTATTTTTGTGTTATCAGTTGTAATGTCACCTTTACCATTTTGGTTTGTGTTTGAGTCTTCTCTCTTTTATCCTTGGTTACTTTGGCTATTGGCCAATAAATTTAGTTTATCTTTTCAAAAAGCAAGCTGGTCATTTCTTGAACCCTTGGTTTTTGTTTGTTTGTTTGTTTTGGGCTCAATATCTTTCAGTTCTACTCTAGCCTGACCTTTGTCTAATCTATCTCTTGTGTTCTGCTAACTTCGTTTTCTTGTTGGTGTTGTTCTTTGAGTTGTGACATTAAGTTGTTAATTTGAGATCTTTCTTTTTGATGTAGGCATTTAATGTTATAAACTTTCCTCTTAGTACTGTTTTTGCTGTATCCAAGAGGTTTTTCCTATGTTGTATCTCTATTTTCATCCATTTCAAAAAAATATTTTCTGCCATAGTTTCATCATTTACCCAAACATCACCGAGAAGCAGGTTGTTAAATTTCCATGTATTCATATAGTTTTCAGAGTTCTTCTTGGCACTGATTTCTAGTTTTATTTCAATGTTGTCTGAGAATATTTGATACATCAAATTTTTTAAATTTATTGAAACTTGCTTAATGGCCAAGAATATGGTCTCCTTTTGATAATGTTTCCTGCACAGAAGAATGTATATTTTGTGGTCATTGGGTAGAATGTTCTGTAAGTATCTACTAGGGCCATTAGTTCTAGAGTCCAGTTTAAGTCTAGAGTTTTTTTTTTGTTGTTGATGATTTTTTTTGCCTTGATAATCTGTGTAATTCTGTCAGTAAGTTGTTCATGTTTCACACTATTATTGTATTGCTGTATATGTCTTTTCTTAGGTCTAATAGTATATTTCTGTGAATCTGTGTGCTTTGGTGTTGCGTGCATATATATTTTAATTTTTTACATCTTCTTGCTGAATTCGTATTTTTATCATTATATAATGACCTTCTTTGACACTATTTTACTGTTGTTGATTTAAAGCCTGTTTTATCTGACATAACTATAGGTAGCCCTGCTTGCTTTTGGATTCAATTTATGAGGAACATTTATTTCCACCGCATTATGTTGAGTCTGTGAATGTCCTTACCCCTAAGTTGAGTTTCTTGTAAACAACATACGATTTAGTCTTTTAATTTTTTTTTTTTTTTTTTGCTAATCTTTATCATTTAAATGAAGTATTTAGTCTATTTACCTTCGAGGTTAACACAGATATGTGATATCTGTTTCTGTCTTAATGTTAATTATTATCTAGTTGCTTTGCAGTCTCAATTGCATAATTGCTTTCTAGGATCTGTGAGTTTCATATCTTCATGTGCTTGTATAATGGCAAGTTATTGTACTTTTGTTTCTAGGTTTATAACTCTTTTGAGCATTTCTTGTAGAACCAGTCTAGTTATGACACATTCCCTGAGTGCTTGCTTATCTGGGATAGACCTTATTTCTTCATTTATGAAGCTGAGTTTCATTTATGAAAAATTCATGGCTAGCATTTTTTTTTTTCTTTTGAGACCTGAAAAGAAATCTCGGTCTCTTCTCATTGTTAAGGTTTTTGCTGAGAAGTTTGCTCGTAGTCAGTGGGATTTACTTTACAAGCGATTTCTTTCTGCATTTAGAAATTTTTTCTTCACATTAATTCTGGAGATGGAGAACTATTTGCCTTAATGAGATTTGTCTTGCAAAGTCTCTCCGAGATGTTTTCTGCGTTTCTTTGATCTAGAAGTTAATTATCCAGCAAGACCAGGGATGTTTTCCTGAATTATTTTCTCAAATGAGTTTTCCAAGCTCTTATATTTTCTTCTTCTCTCCCAGAAATGCCTATAACTCAGAGGCTTAATCTCTTTACATAATCTCATATTTCTTAGAGGCATTGCTTATTTTTAAATTCTCTTTACTTTTGTCTGATGGAGTTTCTTAAATTATTTCTTCTGCTTGTTCTAGACTATGGTAAATCTTTCAATTGCATTTTATAATTGCTTCAATGAATTTTTTATTTTCAGAAGTTCTGTTTCTTTAGAATGCCTAACTTTTTAAAGTATATTTTCATTCATATCCTGAATTGATTTTTTTTCTATTTTTTGTGTGTGTTAGTTTTACCTTTCTCTTGGATCTCATTAAGCTTTCTTACAATCCATGTTTGAAATCGTCATCTCTCATTTCAGCATATTCAGTTTGGTTGGAATCCATTGCTAGAATGCTAGTGTAGTCCTTTTGGAATGTATAAACACTCTATTTTTTCATACTGACATAATTTCTACATAAATTCCTTCTTATCTGGAGAAGCTGTCACTTCTTATTTTGAATTCACTTTCATTGGGTTGGACTTTCTGTTTTCCTTTGAGGGTATGACTATAATGTGTGTTGTGTATGGTCATTTGACTTTGATTCTGGCTGCTTTCAGGGAACCAAGTCTCTGTTGAGTTTTTTGATCATAGATAGTTTTTTGTGCAGTGGCTTTCTCACATGTTGATTACAGTAGTAATTTACTGGGCATATGACCACGCTCACTGCCTTCTGCAATACTGGGATTACAGATGTCTCCAGAAGTTTATCTCATCCTGCAGCACTATGCCTATCTTTCAGCATGTTTTTACTTGATCAGTTTAATCTCTAGTCCAGTGGGTGGCATCCCTAATTAAGAGCAAGCTGGGCAGAAGCAATTGGGCATGTGCTTGATCTTTGTTTACCGGGAGGAGCTCTATATTGTCATGTGGGATTGGCTGGTCAGTAGGATGTTCATTGCCCTGAGTTCCCTGCTCAGCTCCGGAATAGGAGGCCAAAAGTTAACAGAGCTGGACGCTCATCCTAAGATAACCCAATTACGATTGGATCCACCTTATCTGATAAGGGTAGCAGAGAGAGTTCATGGTATAATGTGCCATTATTTCACCAGTGGGAGAGCAGACATCACACCAGACCCACATCCTGGGAAAGCAGAAACATGATTAATTTCCCTAACACAACCCTGTCCCAAGGCTCATAACTTTCTGTTCAGATGGAAATTTTCATTTATCTGCAGTCCACGATTTAACTGAGGACTATGGAAAATGTTTATCCTGTAGCTACAACTGAATTGGCCTTGGGAAACAACCTGTTCCCTCAGCCCAATACAGATAGCTTTTTGGGTCACCGGTACTCTACTGTATTAATGCTGCTGCCCTTTGTAGGAAGGGAGGTGGACTACATCCTTCATGCAAGCCCAGGCTGGTAGAGACACTATCAGTGGGACTGTAGCTGTGCCCAATTACTCTGGAATTGGCATCCCAAGGCACACCTGCACCCACCCTCCATATGAACAGCCATGGCTGCATTTGCAGCAGTGTTGGGGGAGGGGGGCAGTAGGAGAAATTCTCTCTCCACGTCGGTTTCCAGGCACCAGTCCTGCCTACCCACTGAAACAGAGCCACATTCCTCCCCTGTAGAGCTTCACACTGCACCTGTGTCTCTGTAGGGTGAGAGCACAGTGACCTTCTGCTCACAAGCAGGGAGCTCTTGGGTACAGAGTATAAAATCTGGTTTCTCTTTCTCAATGGGCACTTTGGCAATTTGTGTTCTCCCTTCCCCCAGGGGCATCTTGCCCTGCAAGTTAGACTTCCAGAAATCTCACAGTTCCTTAGGATCCTACCAGTCCACTGTGGTTGCCACAGTCTGAATGGATTGTGGGGAATGTTTACATGAGATCTAGTGGTGTGTATGTACAAGAGATAAGGCTCTCTGGAACTGATAGAGGCCCACAGCAGGTGCACAACTGGTATGATGCCTCCACTCTGGTCTGGGGAGAGGATGAGGAAGACTGCACAGCTGATTCTACTCCCAAATTCCCAAATCCCTTCCCACAGGGATTGCAAGGGAACCCTCCAACAGCTCAGAGGTCAGCACTGTGACACAAGGGTGAGGGAAGCAAAAAACACCCCCACCTAGCTTTTCCATGAGACCCCAAATTCCTTGGGAGTTGGTCTCTGCCAAACTCTTGCTTCCTTCTTTGACTGCACCCAGCTTCCTCTTGTGGGTTCTTCAATAGATTTCTCACTCATCCCTCAGTATCTCACTTGGATCATGGTTACTTACCTGTAATTTTGATTCTTCTTTCCGAGGAGAACTGGTGTGCATTGCCTCTAGTCAGCCATGTTAATGGAAAAAAAAATACAGAAATGTTTCTTAAATGTATAACAAAGACACTCAATAGAAACAAAATTATAACTTGGCTCTCATGTTTTCCTTTCTAACAGTTAAATGTATCTTTATTTAAGCTTTATGCTGAGAAAAACAGTGAATTAGGAAAGAGTGTAACTAGAAAATTAAAAATGGAACTGGTTTGAATGGTACTCCAGTATCACTCCAGATGAAAAATGTATTTCTTCACCTTTTTGCCCGTATTCTTGCCTTAGTTCAGTTCTTTTCTCTATTATATGGCTTTCATCTGAAATTGTTAAAGTCAAAATAATGGGATCACTGATATATCCAAGACATTTTGAACACATATAGCCACTTTATACTAAGAAATTCTCAGATATTCTGCAATCAGTAGAAAGCCTGAAAGAACGAATATAACAAAATTTCATTGCCTGATGCATGCCTCAAGGACAGAATGGATATTACTCAGCAAGCCCAAGCAGACACGAATGGATGCTCTCATAAACAAAATGCTGGAGGCTAGCTACATCATCTCCAGCTTTATTTTCTAAGTTTTTCCTTTGCTGTTCTAGACTAGGCACATTAAAAGATGTATCACCTTTCTGGAACGTCAGAGAGGGTAGTGATTACAACAAGGGAACAGGTTAATCAGCAGAATTGATATGTTTGTGTCTATATTCTCATTTTTTCTCTCGCCTTCTCTTTCCCCTCTCTCCCTATTTTATATTTTAAGTCTACTCAATCAGTAAATTTATTGTGGCCTGACTTTCTATTCTTCTCCTATTTCATTCAAAAGCAGAAACTATAGAGTTGGGGAATCAGGAAAGACAAATACACACACACACACCCCCACACACACACACACATTTTTGTTTAAAGATGAGAAACATTCTTGTCTGCT
The DNA here is from genome assembly GCF_003255815.1 of Theropithecus gelada. Taxonomy (NCBI): domain Eukaryota; kingdom Metazoa; phylum Chordata; class Mammalia; order Primates; family Cercopithecidae; genus Theropithecus; species Theropithecus gelada. The sequence continues at coordinate 134,308,205 of NC_037668.1, forward strand.
ACACTGAAAGATATTTTTTATTTATTGTCATAAACAACAGTTTTGCTACAATAAATAAATGCAATAACCATTTATTGCATATATTTTATATCTTAAACACTGTATTTAATATGTAAATAGATAAGACAGTTTATCCTCATCTTCATGGAATCTGCAATTTACTAGGGATAACAAGATACTTATTCTCCCTGTTCCCCCCAAAATTAAAAGAAATATGATAAATGTTTGCTCTTGGAAAAAAATTTTTGCTCTTGGAAAAACTAAGAATTCTAAAGGAGAAAACATTGTGGGGACTCAGAGAATAAAAATAAGAAAAATAAGACATGAAGAAGGAATTTGGGTACAACCCTGAGGGGCTAAATTAAGAGTATATTAAGACATAATAAAAGGATGAAAGGAGGAAATAAACAAGTATATGTGGAACGCAGTTAGTAGTCCAGTTTAACTGAAGAGTAAGGGAGGAGTGGTATGGTGATTAGGGATGAGTAAGTGCTGGGTATGAAAGGCCTTGAGTTTTAGACAGGAGCTGGTATCGAATTTTTTCATTGTCATTGGAAGCAGGATGGAGTACATAATTCTCATGGCCTGGTACAAAATAAAAATGAGGAGATCCTTGTTTAAAAGTTATTAAGAATTCCAAATAGCTACATCAAAACATTAATTCATGTGTGAGTCCCTTCTAATCATGAAGCCCTATGGGATGCATAGGTCTCATGTCCATGAGCCAACCCTGCTGGTCAGTCATTGCTTTTGAGTGTTGGAGAAAATGAAAGAAAGTTGGACTTAAGAAAAATAGGTCTAGCAGAATTGTTCAAGATAAACTGGAAAGAAGGGGAATAGGAAAAGGAAAACAATCAATATATACTAGAATCATAGAGAAAAGTTGTAGCCTGAATATTGCAAATAAAAAGTAATAAAATGGTTATAGTATATATCATGAAGGAAAATAATCATCCATAATAGTTGGCAAATTACAACTAGCTAAAAAGAAAAAAAAAAAAAGAGCACTGAATCAAAGATGAGTCCGCATTTTATGTTTTAGAAGAATAAGAGAAAACGTAAAAATATCAAAGACAGCAAAATCACAAAGAAGAGCTTATTTGTGGGAATATTGGGAGAATGCTGATCTTAATTGTGAGATGCTGACATACAACTAGATAGAAAAATATATGGTACAGCTGAGGACATAGGCTCAGCTATCAGAAAAACTTTTATGAGAGAAAGAGATAAAGATTTTAAAGTTACATAAGACAAAGGAGGAACTGGTTTTCTTCTTTAAGATAAATTGTTCAAATATTTAATTCTTACAATCGTGGGAATAAATTATTCTCAGGTTATTTCACATCCTGATTTTTTCATCTTAAACTTGCCTGGGTTGTCTTCTATATGAAGGTCAGAATTGTAGGTGTGAAGATGAATGAGATAAATAGTGAAGAGATATCTGAGTGAAAAAATAAACTCTAACCTTGAACATACTGATATTCAAGAGTAAGAGAGAGAAAATGACACAATTAAGAATATTTTAAAAGAACAAACAGAAAAGTAAAGGGCCACTGCAGTAATCAGTGGAAAAACTTTCAGAATGCTTATATGGATACAAAACATGCCCAATGCTATATGAAGGTCAAGAGAATATAGTCCCATAAGAAGCTCACAAATTTGGTAAGTAGGTTGCTGGCACTGATGTGTAAGCTAGAAGTTCCAGGGACAGTGTGGAAACAGCAAACAGATTGAGAAAGATAATCGTGGGAATGTGAGACATGTCAAGCCTACATTGTGCAGTGTGGAGGTGACTCCTAGTGGGGGTTGGACACATTGAACAATAGGGAATGACAAGGAAGTGAGAGATTCTGTGAACAATGATAAAAATGTATTCCAGCCTTGAAAGGGAGGCAAGTAAGGGCAGATTCAGATAAAATGGGAGAAAAATAAGTAAGTTCAAGAACTGAAGATCTGAAGATCTTGATGAGATAGTAAAGACTGTTTTACGATAAAGAGAAGAAGGAGAGAAGAAGAGAGAGACTATTGAAGATAATATGATAAAAGTCAGAAATTCCAGATTTTGTGACTGTAGAGAAAAGGCAGATTGTGGATTTTCAATTTTTATATATTGAATTAATAAATAATATTTTTCATATGTATGGGGTATATGTGAGTATTTCTTACATGTGTATGCAATGATCATGTTAGGCCATTTGAGGTATCTATCACCTTGAGCATTTATCTTTTTTTTTTTCTTTTTCTTTTTGAGACAGAGTCTTACTCTGCTACCCGGACTAGAGTATAGTGGCATGATCAAAGCTCATTGCAGCCTTGAACTCCTGGCCTCAAATGTTCCCCCTGCCTCAGCCTCCCAAGTAATTTGCTATCACAAGTCACACGCTACCACTCCTGGCTAATTTTTTATTTATATTTTCTTGCAGAGACAGGATCTCACTACGTTACCCCGGCTGGTCTTGAACTCTGGCCTCAAGTGATTCTCCTGCCTCAGCATCTCAAAGTGCTCGGAGGCATGAGTCACTGTGCCTAGCCTCATTTATCACTTATCATTATTATGTGTTGGGAACATTTCAAAGTAGCTAATACTTTAAATATAAAGCACACTATTGTCTACTATAGTCACCCTACTCTGCTATAGAACATTAGAAATAATTCCTTCTATCTAATTGTATATTTGTATCCATTAACCAATTTCTCACCATCATCACCTCCTATATACACACACCTCCTGTCCTGTATGTAATTCTTTTTTTATGGATGAATAGTATTTCATTGTGTATATATACTACATTTTCTTTTTCCATTTGCCCATTGATAGATACTTAGGTTTATTCCATCTCTTTGGCATTGTGAATAGTTTTGCAACAAAAATAGGAGTGCAGGTAATCCTCTGATATACCATTTTCTTTTCCCTTGAATAAATATGAACTAGTGGGATTGTGGATCATTTGGTAGTTCTATTTTTACATTTTGATAAATATCCATACCGTTCTCCATAGTGACTATACTAACTTATGTTTTTGCCAACATTGTGTAAGAGCCCCCTTTTCCACATTCTCTGTAGCATCTCTTGTTTTTCTTTTGTTTTGTTTTGCTTTTTGACTTTCTGTATTTTTAATAATAGCCATCCTGAGAGGGGTACGATGACATTTCATTTTGGTTTTGATTTGCATTTGCCTGAGGATTAGTGATATTGAGCATATTTAAATATACGTGTTGCCATTTGTGTATCTTCTTCAGAGAAATGTCTATTCATGTTCTTTGCTCACTTGTAAATGAAAACAAACATTTTTTTTTTTTTAATTGAGTTGTTTGGGTTCCTTGTTTCTAAATATTACTTCCTTGTCAGATGAATAGTATGCAAATATTTTCATCCATTCAACAGATAGTCACTCCACTTTGTTGATGGTTTCCTTTTGTTGTGCAGATGCTTTTTCATTTAATATGGCCCAATTTGTCTATTTTTACTCTTGTTATCTGTGTTTTTGAAGTCTCAGCCATAAAATATTTGCCTAAACCAGTGCCCTTAAGTGTTTTCCCTTTTTTTTTTTTTCTATTAGTCTTATAGTTCCATGACTCATTTTTAAGTTTTTATCCATCTTGAGTTGATTTTTGTATGTCATGGGAGATAGGGGTCAAGTTTTATTCTTCTGCATATGAGTATTCAGTGTGCCCAGCCTGACATATTAAAGAGGGTATCCTTTACCCAAGGTATGTTATTGGCACCTTTGTCAAACATAATTTGGCTACCATTACATGGATGTATTTCTGTATTCTCGATTGTCTTTTATTGATCTATGTGTCTGTTTTTATACCAATACCATACTGTTTTGGTTACTATAGTCTTGTAATATCTTTTGAGGTTGATTAGTTAGATGCCTTTAGATTTGTTCTTTCAGCTTGCTTTGGCTATTTGAAATCTTTTTTGGTTTTATATAAATCTTATTATCTCTTTTTTTTTAATTCTGTGAAAAGTGCTATTGATATTTTGTTAAGAATTGTATTGCATCTGGAGGTTGCTTTGGGCAGTATGGTCATCTCAATGATATTAATTCTACTGATCCATGAGTGTGGCATCTTTTTTGTTTGTGACCTCTTGAATGTCTTTCATCAGTGTTTTCTGATTTTTTTTTTTTTTTTTTGGTACAGATCTTTCACCTGCTTCGTTTCATTTGTTCCTAGGTTGTTTTGTGTGTGCTACTGTAAATGAGACTAGTTTATTTGCTTCCTGATGGGTTTATTATTGGTGTATAGAAGTGTAATTTATTTTTGTATGTTGACAGATATATATTTGCACATTGTTGGTTTTGGTATTAGAGTATCATAGAATGAGTATTGGGGAGTTTCCTCCTCTTCAATTTTTTGGAATTATTTGAGGAGAATTCTTGTTAGTTCTTCTTTGATAGTTTAGTAGAATTCAGCAGTTAAAACATCAGGTCTTGTACTTTTCTTTGTCGGGAGACTATTATTGCTTAGATCTCACTACTTGTCATGGAACTGCTGAGGTTTTCTATTTCTTTCTGGTTCAATCTTGGTAGATTGCATGTTTCTAAGAATTTAACCATTTCCTCTAGATTTTCCAGTTTGTTAGGTTACAGTTGTTCATAATAGTCTCTGATGATACTTTGTATTTCTGTGGTCTCAGTTGTAATGTATCCTCTTTCATTTCTGATTTTGTTTATTTGGTTCTCTTTTTTACCTGGTTAGTTTAGCAGTGTATTGATTTTAAAAAACAATTTTTTATTTCATTTTTTTCTTAGTCTCTGTTTTGTTTTATTTTGCTCTGAACTTTATTATTTCTTTTGTTTTATTAATTTGGGATTTCATTTGTTCTTGCTTTTCTACTTTCTTCTGGTTCACCTTTGGATTGTTTATTTGAAATTGTATTACTTTTTAGTTAGAGGCATTTATTGATATAAACTTCCCAGTTATCACTGCTTTTGCTGTGTTACATAGGTTCTAGTATGTTGCGTTTTGGTTTTTGTTTGTTTCAAGAATATTTTTTATTTGCTTCTTAATTAATTCCTATACCCAATGTCATTCAATAGCATGTTGTTTAATTTCCATGTATTTTTAAATTTCAAAGTTCATCTTGCTGCTTATTTCCAGTTTTATTCCAATGTTGTCGATATTTGTTTTGCATCCTAACATATGGTCTATCCTGGAGAATATTCCATGTGCTGATGAGAAGAATGTGTATTCTATCACTGTTGGATAAAATGTTCTATAAATGTCTGTTAGGTTCATTTAATCTAAAACGCAGTTTAAGTCCATTTCTTTGCAAATTTTATATCTAGAAGATGTGTCTAATGGTGGGAGTGAGATGCTGTAGTTCACAACTATTATTTTATTTGAATCTATGTTTCCCTAGTAATATTTGCTTTGTCTCTTTAGGTGCTCTAGTATTGGGTACATAAATGCTTACCATTGTTATATCCTCATGCTGAATTGATCCCTTTATCATTATATAATGACTTCTTTGTTTATTTTTACGATTTTGATACTCTGTATTCTTAATTGAAGCAAAATAAATTCTTGTAATACTTTTTTTGTTTCTTCTTCTTAGAAAATGTGAGTCTGGAGTTAAAGTATTGTTGTTATATTTTTACTTTATTACTTTTATATAATAGACTTTAGTCCACCTCTTGAAACTTGAGCTTTCTGGATTTTTTTTTTTTTTTTTTTACTTTAAGTTCTATACAAGAGAGTTGTATTGTGATTCTTTGCTCCTAAACTATTTAAATGAATTATATTTAGCACATATTCTCTGCAATCTGAGAGCTAATGATGCAGCTCTTCACTTTCACTATCTCATTTAAATTTCAATGCCATAAAAAACAGGAAGCGTTGGGTTACTAGGAAGGTAGAACTAAAACAAATCTCTATTTTTTGACTGTTATAGTTGCATTATAATAAATCAGAGTTGAGAATTTACTGTGTATCTAGACTAGTTCAGATAAAGAGCCAGGATTATCTTGGCTATTTCATTGACCTTATAAACTATATACACACCCTTGATTCTGACTGGAACAGACAGATATTTTACATTTTTCCACATTCACTACAGGAAAATGGTTTGGGTAATGTTACTTCCATGTGATCAAGGTCATATAAGGTTGCTAAAATACATGATGTAATCAATAATGTGCTAAGGGAATTTGAGGGATATTTCTCTATTTTTGTTTGTCCTAGGTATTAGGGAAGACATATATAAAAATTGTTTAAAATAAAACAAAGTTATCTCTTGGTTTTGTCTATGATTCATTTTTTCCTTCTTTTGCTTTGCCCCTTATCCCAACAGTACTCTATGGAATGTGATTATAATTATTGTAAAGTGCAATAAGCAATAATTTACTTCTCTGGGCCTACCTTTAGATGTTGAACTCTGATAAGAAGATCTCTGTCCTAGTGATATTGGAGTCAATAACTCCCAACACAGTGCCTGAATTATAACAGACATTCAACATTCACTTGTTAAGTTAATGATAAATGTATACATGTGTCCCAAATTTTGTGAAATAAAGAGGTACATTATCCAATTTCTCCCAGACTTAAAACAAAACTCCCTACCACAGGAATACAAAGAGGAATTTGTGAGTTGTTCCACGCACAGATGATGGAATATTTATTCCATCACACACAGATGATGGAACCACTATTTATTGTATCTTCAATAAATAGTGGTTATATTTTGGAGATGATCACAAATATTTAGGTTTATCACAGGTAACAAATAGTCCTAAATCAAAGTTCTTCACAAATACTCCCTGTTTATGAACTCTTAAAGTTCCACAAATATGAAAACTTTAAAGCAAAGGCATAGAACATCCTGATACTCTGTGAAATCAGAAAAAGTAGGATCATTATAATTTATAAAAAGAAGCAGAGGTTGGAATCTTCTCTCCATCCCATGTTCATCTCGGTAACATTTTCTTCCTTGTACCTTCTCTCAAGAATCTTTCTATGTCACCCTGTATGCACCTGGCAATGTGAAGAAAAATAGCCAGCCTAATGGTAGGTGCATCTATAAAAACTATTTAAATGAATCTAGTCATTAATCACTTTATTTTGAATATTTTTGCAGAATAATAAGCCATAGAATTTGCCACTTTAGTTAAATTAAAAGAAATTGCAGTTATTATATAAATCAAAAAACAAAACAAAATAAAACAAAAAAAACAGAGTTGTTTGTTTCAAGTGTACATGGAGCGTCCATTGGTCCTGTTTCAGTAACACCAAGATATAGAAACTTTCCTCCAAAAAGGAATAAGAGTTTGTCAAAATAAGATATCTTAGGATGTTTTTACATTATAGGGATTTTGACCTATTCAGTGTACTTTAATAACCTGTTTCTAAAAGTGTTTTCTTCACTAATGACCGATTTAGTATTACCCTCAGAAATTTTTGTTTTTCTCCCAATTTCACTCAGTGCTCATGATTAATTTATATTTTACTGGCCATAAATGATTTCAATTGGTTCTAGCAATAAAACTTTTCTTATGAGTTTATAAATTTGAACACTATGTGTTATATTTCTAGGCAGTTACTTAGGCCATTATGCACAATTTATAAACAAAGAACAGATTTCTCTGCAGGTAAGTAGCAACTATGAATATATTTAGAAATTTTTAAAAACAAACTAGATTACATGTGTAAAGTTCATTATGAAAATGATGAAATTTTTCACTCCATTTATTGCAAAAAAATAATATTGTATTTTTAAAATCAGCAGACGGTTTACAAAAATGAACATTTTATATATAGCTAAATTATATGCCTTTTAAATTAAAAAAATGACTGTATACAAATTCAATAGTACCTAACAGAACAAAAGAATATAAATACAATCTTTCATGGATATTACTGAGATTAACTCACATTTGCTTGTGAAAATTATAAAAAATATTATATAGTTGCCATAATTTTCTTTAAGATGAGCATATGTGGACAAGAGAAAATAGGCAGTAGATGGTCAAGACTTTACAAAATATTAACACAGGGCAAGAAAAAAATCTTTGTTTATACCTACTTTAAATCATTATGTTTTCTATCTAAAATAACTAAACACAAAGACAATACTCAAAAAAATTCTTCTATTTTATCCACCTTTCTCGATATGTAAAATAATATTTTAATCAGCATTGGTATACTTTTTCAAAGTTACAGTTTTAGAATTATCAAAGAACAGTGTAATAGACCTTATAATGACCACTGTAGAAGCATTGCTTACTGTTGCCTGTGTCTTTGGACAATCTTAGGAAGATGTTGCTGTTGTTAATAGTAGGTAGGTCTAAAAGTCAGTATTGAATCTTTACTATCCCATGATCAGCTGGGTGATCTCTAAATACCACTAAATCTCAGTTTTCTCATCTGCAACATCAACATATAATTATCATCTTTGTTATTATTTGGGAAGATGAAGTCAGATTAAATGATAAAGCCTTTTAGCATTGAAAAATAATGCACAGTTAATAAATAGTGGTTATATTACAGAGAACTTTACAAATATTCAGGTTCATCACAGGTAACAAGTAGTTCTGGATCAAAGGTCTTCATAAATAGTCTCTATAAATAGTTACTTACGTCTAGTGAAACTATATCTAATATGCCCATTTAATACTGCAGTATCCAAATACAGAAATTTGACTGTGCTTGAAACACTAAATGAAACAGCAGACATCCTTGAAATGTTTTTGTTTTGTCATTTTTTTCTTTATATTTTTCAATAGGAAGTTTCAAATGCAGTACATAAAATCTTGTATATTTTTCAACCAGCTTACCCCAATGGTTATATCTCATAAAACTATAATATAATAGCAAAATCAGAAAACTGACATTGTTACAACCCTTATAAGTAAATTATAGAACTTAATCATTTTTCTTCATTTTTAGTATCTTTCATTTGTGTGTGTACACATATGTCCATATGTAAGTTTATGCAATTTTAAATCACGCATAGTTTTGTGTGACCAATGCCACAATCAAGATGCAGAAAAGTTATACCAGCACAATATTGGTAAGGGTTTTCCAGAGAATGGTAAAAATACACACATGCAAACACACACACACACACACACAGAGTCATGCTCCACATAACAATATTTCAGTCAACAATGGACCTAAGAGAGGACAGCCGTTCTGTAAGATTGTATTAATGCATTTTTACCACACCTTTTCCGTGTTTAGATATACAAATACTTGCCAGTGTGTTACAATTGCCTACAGTATTCAGTACAGTAACATGCTGTATAGGTTTGTAGCATAGGAGTAATAGGCTACACCATATATCCTAGGTGTGTAGAAGTCTGCACCACCTAGGTTGAGTAGGTACACTCCATATTGTTAGTAGTACAATGATGGAGTCATTTAGACCCTTTCTCAGATTGTATTCCCACTGTTAAGTGATATATGGCTGTATATCTCCAGATAATAGAACAATACAGATCTCTTTATAGATAAAGAGATTCATTATAAGTAATTGGCTCAGATAACTTTGGAAGCGAGAAAGTCCCAAGATCTGTAAGGTGAGCTGGCAAGCTAGAGACCCGGGGGAGCGGAATTGTTTAGCTCTAGTCTGAGTCTAAAAGCCCAAGGATCAAAAAAAGCTGACAGCGTGGTTCTCTCTGAAGGCCAGCAAACTCAAGACTTAGGAACTGCTGATGTTTTTGTCCAAAGTGTTGTGGAGAAAGCTGATGTTTGTGCAAGGGAAGTCAGGCAAGGTATAATTATTTCTTACCCAGGGTAGAATCAGCCAATTTCTATTCATATATTCAGCTAATTCAGTGAGGTCCATTCACAATAGGGAGGGCCATCTATGTTACTCATTCTACCAATTTAAAAGTTAATCTCATTCGAAGCATCCTCACAGATACAACCAGAATAGTATTTGAACAAATATCTAGGGACTCTGTGACCCGGTCAACTTGGCACATAAAATTAACCATCACAACTAAAAATAAACCTCCTTGTACTTTTATATTTGCACCCACCTACTTATCCACCTCCCATCCATGCCCCTTGGCAAGCACTAATATGGTTTTCATTCTCATAGTTCTACTACGTTGATGACATTTTTTTTTTTTTTTTTTTTTTTTTTTTTTTGAGACGGAGTCTCGCTCTGTCGCCCGGGCTGGAGTGCAGTGGCCGGATCTCAGCTCACTGCAAGCTCCGCCTCCCGGGTTCCCGCCATTCTCCTGCCTCAGCCTCCCGAGTAGCTGGGACTACAGGCGCCTGCCACCTCGCCCGGCTAATTTTTTATTTTTATTTTTTAGTAGAGACGGGGTTTCACCGTGTTAGCCAGGATGGTCTCGATCTCCTGACAAATAGGAGAATACAGTGTAAAATTATTTTGAGAATTTTTAAAACTAAGCATTATGCTTTTGAGACGCATTCAGATTGTTGCACTCGTCAATAGTTCAACACGTTTTGTTGTTTTGTAGTCTTCTATTGTATGGTGTTCCATTGTACAGTTCATCTATTGAATGACATTTGAGTTGTTTCTACTTTCAAATTATTATAAATAAAGCTACTATGAACATTCATGTACAGGATTTTACGTGAATATAACTTTTCATTTCTCTGGGATAATTGCCCAAGGGTGTGATTGCTGAGTCATATGGAAAATGCATATTGAGTTTTAAATGAAACTGCCAACTATTTTCCTGACTGGCTGTAACCATTTTACTTTTCCACCAGCAATGTAATAAGATTCAGCTTCTCTGCATCCTCATCACCATTTGGCATTATCACTGTGTCTTAGTCCATCTGCATTCCTGTAAAGGAAAACCTGGGGCTGCGTAATTTATAAAGAAAAAAAGTTTCATTTGGCTCAAAGTTCTGCAGGCTGTACTAGAAGCATAGCACCAGCCTCTGCTTCTTATGAAAACTTCAGGAAGCTTTCAATTATAGCATAAGGGGATGGGGGCCCCATGTGTCACATGATAAGAGAGGGAGCAAGAGAAAGAGAGGAATGAGGTGACGGGCTTTTGTTTTACAATCATGGGAAGATAAGATCTTATAGGAACAGGAACGAAGAGTGAGAACTCACTCATTACCATGAAAATAGTACCAAGACATTCATAAGGGATATGGCTCCATGACTCAAACACCTCCAACTTGACCCCACCGTCAACACATTTCAACATGAAATTTGGAAGGGATAAATATCTATAATATATTATTCTGATCCTTCCTTATCAAATTTCATGCCCTTCTTGCATTGCAAAATAAAGTCACCCTTCCTCAATAATCCCTCAAAATCTTAACTTGTTTCTACATCAACTTAAGAGTACAAAGTATGAAGTATCATCTGAAACTCAAGATAATTTTCTTAGAACCAAGGAGCACTTAGAAGTTTCTAGGTTATTTACGTGCTTCTGAAGCTGGGATTTCAAATAGCTGAGTTCATCCTTTTCTTTCATCACTTTGTCTAGTAATGTTGGGAGCACCCAATCAACTTTATTATAGTCCTCAGTTATCTACAAATGTTTGAAAGTGTCAAGTACAGAGTAACTAAACTTCTTGTCTTTTAAAAATGATGAATCAGCAGTATCAAATGCGTTTACTTTGTGTAGCACTATAGATAGTTCACACCAAAGACTGTTAGTGCTCTCCATATTATTAGAAGTAGAGTTTTTAGTATTTTTAGGTCTAATCAGATTAAAAAGCCAATTCCAGAGACCTCAAAACCAGTTAAAGAAATTCATCCTTAAGTAGGGGTATGGTGCTAAACTATTAGAAACCACCTGCATGATCCAATTACCTCTCGCCAGGCCCCAACTTCAATATGTGGATATTACAATTCAACATGAGATTTGGGTGGGACAGAGAGCCAAACCATATAATGAGGGTTCTCCAGAAAGATAGAAACCAGTAGAACATTGGTTTCTACACACACACACTATATATATTATATATAATATATATAGTGTGTGTGTATATATATATAATGTATGTTTAAAAGTGTCATGTACATATATATAGTGTGTGTATATATAAATGTGTGTGTATGTGTGTATATATATAGTGTGTGTATATATATCTGTCTCACATTTATTAGAATTGGCCATACACAACTACAAAGGTGAAGTCCCGTGATTAGACTATATGCAAGCTGGGGAATGAGAAAAGGCAGTAGAATGTCTTAGTCCAGGTCTGAAAACCTCAAAGCCAGTGAAGCTGAGGGTGTAGCTTCCAGTCCAAGGTTGAAAGCTTGAGAGCACTTGAGGCTATCGGTGCAAACTCTAGAGTTCAAAGGATGAAGACCTGGAGTCTGAAGTCCAAGGGCAGAAGGAGAAAAGGCCTGTCACTCAGGCAGGGAGACAGAGTGAGGAAGCAGAGCAAGTTGAATATCATCCTTCTGCTGCCTGCTTTGTCCTAGCTTCACTAGCAGTCAGTCAAATGGTGCCCACCCACATTGAGGGCAAGTCCGTCTTTCTCAGTCCACTGACTCATACTTCAGTCTCCCCTGGAAACATGCTCACAGACACAACCAGAAACTATGCTTCACCAGCCATTGAGGCATTCCTCAACCTAGTCAAGTTGACACCTAATATTAGCCATCACACACATTCTTTCCCTTGCTGTTCAAATGAGTGCTTTAGTGATGAATCACTGTGGTTTTAATTTGCACTTCCCTAATAGCTGATGATGCTGAACATTTTTGTATGTGCTTGTGTACCATTCTTATCTCTTTTCTAGTGAACTATCTGTTCATAATTTTTGCCCATTTTCTAATTATATTTTTTTACAAATTAATTATGAGAGTTATTTTTATTGTCTGCATATGAGACCTTTATTCAGTATGGTTTACAAATATGTGATTGTAGTAAATAACTTGTATTTTTATCCTTTTGATAGAGTCTTTCACAGCACAAATGTTTTCATGTTTGATGAAGTACAACGCACACTTTTTAAAAAGCGGATTATACATTTTGAGTGACATGTCCTCACTTAGCCCTAGTCCAAAACCTTTTTTTGTTTGTTTTCTTCTAATCTTTAACATTTTAAGCAATTGTGTATCCCAATAAATATATTTCTTACATGCTACAAATCCACTTGCAGCAAATATTTGATGTACTAAGATTTAGTCATAATTTTAGACATGCAAAATATCCTAAAAATAATATAATTTAACATGAAAGTAACATTATCTTATAAAATAGCGTTCTGTTTCAGTACTGACAAGCTGAGTGACAGACTGCCAAAATAATGTGAACAGAAAGAATATTGTTAAGTGGAGTATAATAAAAACTTGAACAAAATTTCTATCCCTACCTTTATATAAAAATTTTAATTGCCTAGTTAGTTAATTGCTTCCACTCATTTCTCAAAGAAGCATATGTATTAATAATTATGTGACAATCTCATTAAATTATCCAATAACAAGTGTCACATTTTTAAAAGTAAGTGTAACAACACTATAAGAAAATGTAGGTCAAGTATTATCATTGGTATTAAGAACAAAAGTTAATTCTGTATTTCCTGGCATTGCAAGGAAATAAATGTTTTACAAATAAAAACATAATTAGTTATAAAATATTCATTATTTATTCGTAAGAAGTATATTAGCTGTTTAGAAGAAATTTTTCATCCCCTGTAAACTCTCAAAAGGTTTAATTACATAGATTTTCCATCAATGATATCAAACAAGAAAGGAACAAGTTTCCAAATATAATTTTACCAATAAGCAGACAGGATACTTATACAGACATAATGACTTTGAAAAATAAGTTCTCCAAAGAATAAAATAAATAATTTTTAGTTATAAAAGTATCTGGTAGTATAATTTTGAATACCAAAAAAAATGAAATCTGAAGGAATGATTGATAACCAAGTTTCTTTGTTAATTTATCTTAAATTTTTCCAATCAGCCCAATCACATTTTTGAGAAAAACTGTAGATCACCTTATTAAAATCCAGGGTCTCAGGAAGTAGCTAACATTCATTAAGTACATACTACATATTGTGGTAGTTTATATTCAACAAGAAATGGTGGGCAGAAATACACCTTAAGAAAAATTGATCTAGCTTATTAATTTGATCCATTTAATTTTCTTCAAGAAGTGCAAGGAAGTTTGGAATTACTTTAATATACTATTTTGTTGTAATTCTTTAAGTATAATATTATGTTCAGATTAGGCTTATATTCCGGTTATATTTTAAAGCCATTTTAATAGATTTTAACCAATGATGCCATGGACCCAGCAATGTCTTCTATGAAAAGTATTATTCTGTGGGAAAATTTTATTTTTGTTACAAATACCCAAACTTTATACTTACAGTGAAATGTGATTATGAGTGTAAATATACATGAGAGAGTCAAGCAGCACAATGGAAATACTACTGTGATGGTAACAGTGTTATGGTTTGAATGTTTGTCCCCTCCCAAACTCATGTTGAAACTTAATTTCCAATGTAACAGTATTAAGAGGTGGGGCCTTTAAGCAGTGATTGGGTCATGAGGGCTCCGTCCTCATGAGTGGACTAATAGATTTATAAATTGGTGGGTTAGTGGATTAATGGATTACTATTGGAATAGATTAGTTAGCATAAAAGTAGAACTATTATAAAAGCCACGTTGACTCTCAGTACATCAAATTGTTTCATGCGTTGCAATTGACACCTTGGGTCCAGGGAGGCTTTTTTCAGTTAGTAAAAGAAAACTAATAAAATTATCCATAAACACGGCAGAGAAGAAGAAATGAAACTCAAATAAAAAGTCAGGATTATACCAATAATTACATGCTTTCCATCTCAAAGGTTAACAAACATTTAACTATGATAACATGGCACACTTTAATCTTCAGACGTTTTCCCAAATACGTCTTGGAAAAAGTTTTCAAAATAAGAAAATAATTGTTATTGAATGTGCTCTTTTTGTTTCTCTTCTGGAAATAATGGAACAAGAGAGGAGTATGGGGTATGAAATTGTCAGCTATTTCTTCTATCCCGGAGAAGACTGGATTGCCAGCAAGTTTAAGTGTACTTGAGCACTTATTCCTAAGTGAAAAATCAGTGTGGAATGTCCATTAGTGTAAAGAAATTGAAAAATCCAGGTTGACAATATGCCCGGGAGAAGCATTAGAAATGAGATAACAGTGAAGGAGAGAGGCTTCAGGGTTAGCTGTAGAATACGAGAGAGATGAAAACAATATAACAAAAGTAAAACAGAGGAGGGAGAAATTCCGTTAGACTCAGAAGCAGATTGAAAGGAGCAAAGTTCTAATACCAGGCATGATGGTGTAAGCACATTTTACCCTGTCTTTCTTTCTAACTAAAGATATAAACCTGGACAGAATGTAAGGAGCAGAAGTTTGAGAACCAGAAAGTAAATAACGTAATAAGTAAGAAGACCAGAATTTGAAATAGTATTTTCTTAACTCTCTCTGATATCCCTTAATCTAATCTCAGTACAGCTTGAAAATTGGAAGTGAGCACTGGAACAGAGCTGTAGAAACCCTCTAATTTTGGTCTGAGGAACAGGAAAGGAAACACCAATACTCTGAGGGAATGTGTAAATCCCTCCCTTTTTATTTTTTTTATCTCTTTTTCTCTAATGTCTCACTTACAGCCTCTAGGCAATCTCATGCTGTTGGTACCAGCACTGACTGTGACAGGCCTTTGTAGGAGCCATAACTCTAAGGGACAACCCTCATTCTCTCTGCTTCAGGAGGCACTGTGGTTCCAAGCAAGTGGGGTGAACCCCCATTATATTTTTTTCTTTTTGTTCTCTTACTGCTTGTCTTTGAATGCAGAGCAATCGCAGAATTTTACAGAAGAATGGGGTAACTAAAGCCTCAGATTTCTGGTAAGAGAACCAAAAAGAGGACTCCAGTAAACTGACTAGCTCTAAGGAGATTCTAGAGAGGAAAAAGCTCAGGAAAGCTATTCCATGAAGCATATTATAACTATTATATAATTTACACTCATATTTCGAAAGCTTCTGGACAAAAATAAAATATTTAGGCCCAGATGATTTCAATAGAAAATACTGTCACCAACAGGGTGTGATGGCTCACACCTGTAATCTCAGCACTTTGGGAGGCTGATGTAGGTGGATCACAAGGTCAGGAGATCGAGACCATCCTGGCTAACACAGTGAAACCCCGTCTCTACTAAAAATACAAAAAAAATTAGCCAGGCGTGGTGGTGGGCGCCTGTAGTCCCAGCTACTCAAGAGGCTGAGGCAGGGGAATGGCATGGACCCGAGAGGCAGAGTTTGAAGTGAGCCAAGATCACGCCACTGCACTCCAGCCTGGGCAACAGAGCAAGACAGACAGACAGAAAGAAAGAAAGAAAGAAAGAAAGAAAGAAAGAAAGAAAGAAAGAAAGAAAGAGAGAGAGAGAGAGAGAGAGAGAGAGAAAGAAAGAAAGAAAGAAAGAAAGAAAGAAAGAAAGAAAGAAAGAAAGAAAGAAAGAAAGAAAGAAAGAGAAAGAAAGAAAGAAAGGGAAAGAAAGAGAGAGAGGAAGGAAGGAAGGAAGGAAGGAAGGAAGGAAGGAAGGAAGGAAGGAAGGAAGGAAGGAAGGAAGGGAGGGAGGGAGGGAAATACTGTCACCCATTTAAAGAAGAAATAACACCCATTCTAAAAAATCTCTGTTAAAAAACAGAAAAGAAGGAAACAGTTACTAAACCGTTTTTTAGTTCAGTATTACATTAATAACAGAGAGACAAGAACTATAGACTAATACTCCTCATGAGCTAAGACATAAAAATCTTCAGTAAAATATTAACAAATTGAATAAAATGATGAGGTTTCTTCCAGTAACGCAAGGCTTGTTTAATATTTGAAAATCACTTCACATTATCCAACCTATAACACAGGAGAAAATCTTTATGACCTCAGGTTAGGCAAATAATCTTTAAATATGATGTCAAAATAATGATCTATAAGATACTTATATTGATAAACTTTCATTTTATGGAAAATAATGAGCCATTGCAATTAATCTTTCTCTCTCTATGTTTGAGAAATGCTTCATACGGTAGCATGTACAAAAGGTATGTAAATTGATAGTTATCATAAATTTTAAAATTTTATAAAATCTTAGTTTTAAATAATTTTGTCATGATTTTGCAATGAATTTTTAAAAATTAAACTGAAGTAATACTGTTTGACAAATTCAATTTTTTTTGAAATGCTGGTACAGTTACTGTTCCCAATCATATTTTTCCGAAAGAATTAGGCTTGCCAATCCAATGAGATTTTTGTAACTGAATGTAAAAGTGTAAATACGTGAAATGAATAAAATGTTATTAATGAGTAGGTGGTATAAAATATCTATGTACTTCCTAAATTAGATATATCTAAAATTATATAGAAATAGAGATAAAAAGATCGGGAGATATGTGATAGATGATAGATAGATAGATGATGCGAAATGCATGACATTATTTGCCTTTACAGATAATTTATATTCATTACTCTGAATCATCTTTGAAGGAATAAAATAATCTTGTGATAAAGCAAAGCACATTTCTGTTTAAGAAATATGTTCAAATATTTAAGATAATTGAAACTGTGTGTATGTTCAGTAATTTACCAATATTTTAGAATATAATACACAATAGTTAAGAGAGTTTAAAACGGCAGTGTAAAATTTTGCATTTTCTCAGGAATTTATAGTTTCATTATCTTGTCAGTTCTTTCAAACTTCATAGGTTAATGCTATCCTGGCATCAACTGTGCCTTTAAGTTAACAAAGTACTTTAATTGTAGCTATAACTTATTCCTTGTAGTTTAATATCTTTGTGTAAAGCAAAAAATTTAAATGAGAACTACAAGAGGTCAATATCTGAGATCCTTGGTTCATTGCTGGAATAAAAATTAGTATATTTCAAAGTCTGTAAAAGGATCTAAAGAAAGCTAATTTTACCTAATTTCCAGAATTAAAAAACACAGTTGGTCCCACTCTAGGAACTAAAAAAATTCTAATTTTTGAATTGTTGTACATGATTTGTGGCAAATCTGTAGTAGGAGTAGATAGCTATCCTATGAAAATATATGTTTAAAAATGTAAAAAAGTTATTATGTGCCTATCACAGTGTTCTATTATGTAATCCAGAGGTTATAAAGAGCAGAGTCTCTGGTTATAATGGACAATTGATTTGGTTGTAATGGACAATTGATTTGAAGTCACTATCTGTGAATTTCTTTGGAGGTTATTCTGGAATTCTAGTTTATTCTCAGTCACAGTTATTTTGTCAATAAAATGGCCATCAATGTTACTGTACCAATTGAATTTTTTTAAGTTTTCTGCTATTAGGAGCCATGGAACACACAGTGTTCAACACCACTATCACAAGAACAGAAAACCAAACACCGCATGTTCTCACTCATAGGTGGGAACTGAACAATGAGATCACTTGGACTCAGGAAGGGGAACATCACACACCGGGGCCTATCATGGGGAGGGGGGAGGGGGGAGGGATTGCATTGGGAGTTATACCTGATGTAAATGACGAGTTGATGGGTGCAGCAGACCAACATGGCACAAGTATACATATGTAACAAACCTGCACGTTATGCACATGTACCTACAACTTAAAGTATAATAATAATAAATAAATAAATAAATAAATAAATAAATAAAATTTAAAAAAAAATAATAATAATCGTGTTGTAAAACAAAATGAGGCCAAGACGCACCTATTCTAACTTATTGTTTACTTCGATTTATTTTATCAATGAAAATCGTGTACAAATTGATAAGTAAACAATGTTTGTAAATAGGATATTAAAAGGTGTTTCTATTTTAAGTAATCTATTAGATTGGAGATTTCCAAATTTGCTGCCTATAAGACATGCAAAAACAAAAAAGTATTATTTCAAGAAATGAAAAATACTGCAAGAAAGCAGGAGAATCTTTTGAGATTTGCAATGAAGCAAAGAAACCCACCCAGGAGAGTAAGTGAGTGGCAGTAATGCTGAAATACCCTAATGGAATTAAGCTTTCCATGTATAGAGCCTGCACAGAGAGGGAGAAAGGAGAGACCATGAGCTAAGCCTTTGACTAGTGCTAGGAAGAGAAACTACACCTTAAAAATCTGGGAATCAGAAAGACTTAATTCTTGAGGAAAATCATTAACTTAAAAGATAGTTTCCTGTGTGCTCTTAATAGTAGATTAAAAGACAAACAAGGTCCCATCTCCTTTCTAGTATTTCAAAGGCATTAACTACCCTAGGTGTGTTCAGGGCCTGAATGTGTACATTCCAAATCATCCAGTTGAGATGATACTTCAGGAAGTACCAGGAAAAGTCCTACATAAATCTTCTTGGATAAACACACCCTAATATACACATAGGGTATGAGTGATGTTACCTGTGTGGAGGGTATGTGGGTCTCCAATCCAATGTGTCTTTGAACTTCTGTAGAGAAAATTTCAACAAATGTCAGCCTGCAATAGTAAAATCACAAGCACAAGAAAGTAAGAGGAAATTCAAAATGAATGTTTACACAGTAGTGAAACACTTAGCAAGTTTCAGTTAATTTATTTTTATGACTTTTATCAATTACATCATAATATACTGGAGTTGATTTCATATAGGCAGTGACACAGTAATTAATACGGGTTTTCTAATCAGAGAGAATCAGAGAGTTGTGTAATGTGAGGTGATGGATAAATGCAGCAGTGTTCAAATGAAACTACCTAATTTATTTTCAAAATTAAAAGGTAGTAATAAAAAAAGACACTAATTTAGCTTGAATCCTTAAATAGATTCTTTGGAAATGCTGAAAGAGAAAAATGGCATAAATAGTAGTCCCAAATGGAAAACCATGTAGCAAAAAAATAAATAAATAAAATATCATTTTTAAACAAGAATTACTTGTTTAAAAACTCTATGGAGACTTTTAGAAAAGTAAAGTCCCCATAGAGTTTTTAAACAAGTAGTTCTCATGGAATTCATTTTTGTGTGTGTGTGTATATATACATACACATATACTATATATATACACACACACACACTATATATATACACTATATATACACACGTATACTATATATATACACTATATATACACACACATATACTATATATATATTCTCACCAAGTTTCAATGCCTTTGTAGAGAGATTGTAGAGAGATGTTACTTGTAAAAATGTTGATTGATAGATTGCTGGTAAAAATCAATACCCCCCAGAAAGCTCGTTATATACTGTTTAACATGGACTGAGGTACTTCACATGTGCCAAATAATTTTCTTTTCATTTTACTTATTTACTCACACATCATTCAGGCATCTTTATTTAACATTTAGCATGCGCCATGCACTGTTGTAAGCACTGAGGATATAGCAATAAAACAAAGTGCAAAGAATTCATTAGCCTCTTACATTTGTGTGTTGGGGAGGCACACAAAAGGTATAAAGAAATGAATATATATTAGATGCAATAAGTGTTTTTGAAAAGAAACAGTAAAGGAGAATAGAAAATTACAGCATGCTATTTCATATAAGTTGCTATAGTAAGACTCCTCTGATAAAGTAGCATTTGTTCAGAGACCAGAAATAAGCTACAAAGCAGAAACATAAACTAAGCACTTTAGCAAAAGAGTGTTGTATCAAAAAG
Source organism: Theropithecus gelada (assembly GCF_003255815.1). Classification (NCBI taxonomy): domain Eukaryota; kingdom Metazoa; phylum Chordata; class Mammalia; order Primates; family Cercopithecidae; genus Theropithecus; species Theropithecus gelada. Next base: position 134,328,774 of record NC_037668.1, read on the forward strand.
AACAACAGGTGCAGACTCTGGGGCAGAAGCAGATTCAACATGTTTACAGAATATCAAGTAGGTCATTGTGGTTGGAGCAAAGAGTTCTCCAGAAGTACATCACATGGAATCTTGTGGATAATTGTACTCTGAATTATTTTGAATGAGACGGAAGCCTTTGGAGAGTTTTAAGCAGAGTAGTTACATGATCCGACTTATGTTTTTAAATGGTAATTCTGGCTGCATTGAAGGGCAAAAAATGTAGAGAATGGGACAAGGGTGACAATAAAGACAGCAGGTAAAGAACTACTGCAAATGCACCAGTAAGAACTTATGAAGGTTTAGATCATGTTGGTAGCGTGCCAATAGACAGAAGATGAACAGAAAGTGAAGTACAAGAAAAAGACAAATGTCAATGAGGACTGAATGATTTTTGACTAAATTAACTGAAGAATGGAACTACATTTTAGTTAGATGGGAAAGACTTTTGGTGAGGGAAAACAAGAGTTCATTTGGACATTGAACTGGTGATGTTGAGTGGACAATTTGATTTTCACATTTAGAATTCAGGAGAGAGACCTGAGTTGAAGGTATACATTTAGTTGTCATCAGAAAGAAATGTTATTTAAAATCATGAGAGATTATGCTGTTACATAAGGTGTGAATTTATATAAAAGAGAAAAGAATTTAGAACATTGGGATCAAGGCTGTTCAAAGTTGAGAATTCAGGAGGAGGAGGGGAAATCAGTAATGAAATGTAGCAAGAAGCATCCAATGAAGTGGAAGGAGAACAAGTGAAGAGTGACGACTTTAATTGGGATGAAAAAATGTTTCAAGATCAAGTTATAATCAACTTTGGTTATTGCTTCATCTTGTTTAAGATATTACCTTAAGAACTAAAAATTGTATTTACTACCGGGAAGTAATTTGAGACCTGCACAATGACTGTCTTGATCAAATGTTTAGGGATAAAGCTTGACTAGTGTGAATTTAAGAGATAATTAGTAGAAATAAAGCACATTCATTGGGGAGTTTTATTGTAAATGGTAGCAGAGAAATACTGCAGCAGCAATAAGGGGATATAAAGTCCATTTTGTTTAAAATAAGAAATACTGTACCATGTTTTATGATCTTGGACTGAAAAATAAAGATAGAATAATTGATGAAGCCAAGATCAGAGGATACAATTGCAAGAGTGCTGTCCTTGAGTAAGTGGAGAATGTATAAATGGAAGGACTGGCTTTAGCTGGGATCATGAATAGTTCATAGAAGGCAGATGATATGGATATAGCTATGGATTTAAATTACATGCAACATAACCCAGCATCATTGTGCTCATTCACACAATTGTCCATTCTTCTTGGCAACTATTTGATAAACGTTTTAAAATTTGGCATCCTTATATAGTCCAATAAAGAGGACAGTATAAAACAAAAATTGAAGTGGATTAAAAAGTTGACTCCAGATTCTAAATTTTCTGGAAAATCACTAAGAATAAAAAAAAATCTATAGTTAGAATAAAATCACTTAAAATCTATTTGCAAATTTAAATTATTTTAGTTTTCCCACATTTTGAATTGACAGATTTGCTCTAAGAAGCATTCTGGGAATTTTACTGTTCTTCTTTCATGTGTTTAAAATAAAACATTCTTAATATGTAATACAATTTAAATTGTCTCCTTTTGGATAGAAGATACTCATTTCAACATTTGTATTAATTTATAAGTTTGTAAAAATGTGTTCTATTATTGGCCAGAGTGCAACTACAAAAGAAAAAGCAAAAAGAGTGAATAAAGAGACAAGCAGGAAGAAAACTTCAGTCACCCACTGAAGATGCATTTTTCTCTTTCTAACTGCCCCCTGCTCCTGCCTTTTTTGTACATTTGATTGTGTTTTTGTTCCTTCTTCTTGTGATTTTCATGTTTTATGCTGGTAAGACAACTCCAGGGTCAGTCCCAGCCCATCATGTGCATTTTAATGACTTGGGATCGAAACACCTGGCATTTATTTTTGGTAGTAATTGGCAGATTATATAACCTACTAACATTGTAATTGTCAACATTACACAGCTCCGGATGTTTTGCAGCTAATGTTAAAATGTAATTGAAATGCAAGTAGAGTGGCAAGTGTGGTAGATAACAATGCATTCTAATATTTTTCTATTTAAGAAACCCTCAAAATAAAAAAGCTAGTTAAAAACAATTTGAAAACTTAGAGCAGATTCCTGTCTCTTCTCACTGGACATTGATTAGCTAATGCATTTATCTAGTAATTATATTGTTTGGTTGTATAATGTTTCATTACTATTATTATTATGCAGTAATGTTTATCTCAAATTAATTGGTGAATATTACCAGACAAGAAGGCTTCCAACATTTTTAAAAATCTTATGGTTTTTATGTTAAAGGCCTTTTTTATATCTTGGTAATGTGTTACATCTCTACTGCATTAAAGGTAGAATAAGTGCACATTTTCTGCATGGAAATCTTTATATTCAGAAGCTTTTGTGTTTTTTTACTTATATGATAAGATGTGACTTTTTTCTTTTGGCAAAAGAGAGTTTACCTTTCTTAAAAGATTTTGCAATATTATGAAGCACTAATTTCACATGTCATCTTATATTTTCTGCAAATGTTTCTGCTATCACCAAAAATAAATAAGTAAAATCAGCAGCAAGAGAATTGTGCTTTATAGATTAAATTCAGCATCATGTTGGCACTATCACCTCTTCGGGTCATCACCTTTTTTTGGTGATTGGCATATCTGATCTGACATTTTTCAGTCTGTCTTTTGATTGGCTGAATTTCTCAGTTAGCCCTCCCAAAGGCACAGCCTTGGACCCTGTGCTTTGTCCAACAGCTGTGCTTCCCAAGAGCAGCTAAGCATTTTCATGAGGAAAGGACAGAGAGGTTAGAAAAAAATGTCAATCATCTCTACTTGTATTGAATTCCCTGCTGCACTAAAGATAAAGAGAATACCATTTAAGTGACTTCAGAATAAATTCTATTATGTCTATGTATGTCCAAATGGAATTGTATTGCCTGACCTAGTTTAACTAATATAATTTGTAGAGTCACAGGGTTATTTTCAATAATTCAAAGCATACATTAAATTAGTAGATTCATAAAAACATATGAAAATAAACTTAACCTCTTAGAACTTGATCGCATAGTATTTCTAAAATATTTTTGTGTATGCAAGTGTATTTTACTAAACTATTGCAAAATATAATGGTTTTATGAATAGGACTTTGTATTTTCTGTTACAGAATGTCAATTATTAAAGTCAAAAAGCAATTTTTTCCTGATGACACAAATGGGGCCTTTCAGATGATATCTTATATTAAAAATCTGCTTGTAAAAAGGCGTTGTCTCTTCTTACATAGCTTTCCTGGAAATTTATGCTTAGAGGTAAAAATATAAGATACACAAATCATGTAGGAGTAGTCACCTCTCTTTCTGAATTGTTTCATATTATTTTTCTTGGTAATTAGAGATAAGCATTGAACTAAAACTTATTTTTACTTTATTATTAGTATTTATGTTTCTAAGGTATTACAATATCCACAGTAAGGAAAAAAATAAATTTATTTAACACAGATAAAATTATTAAATCTATTAATATGGAATTATTAATGTCATATCCAAGCAAATGTACTTTTGTGAATATCTATATTTACCTATTTTTCTGAAACAATTAGGTATTGATACAAATGAATTGTAATCACAAAGAATATTAATATAATTAAGTCACAATGTAATAAATATTTTCATCTTCTACTGCATACATTTTTTGATTCTCTTTTTTTTCTATTCATAAGCATTTCAAAAAGATCTGGTGGGAAGATGTTTGCTGCAAACACACTAGTAACTTTGATAAAATAAATTATTTTACTATTAGAGGGAGGAAGGATGGAAAAGGCTGCTCACTTCGTTAGAGAGCTGATCTAAAATGCATCACCTGTCACCTGTGCAGTCCCCGTTTGACAGTTCAATACTTCCTCATCTTCTGAGAATGGCATTGCTGAGCTCTGAGTAAACTGTGCCTGTATGCAAACTGTCAAAGAGAGCCTGACACATCATTAGCACTGACCTCCATGATGACAATCACAACATGAAACCAAACAGCACAGCTAATTTTCATTAGAGTTCAAATTAATCTTCAAATCTTTCCATCCAGCTCTGTGCAAAGCATGTCCCAGAAAGAAGGCATTTGATGAAGTGTGTGATAGACTGACAAAATCTGACGCTTAGAAATCCACATAAAAGTCTGCTTTCTAAAAGGCTCAATGCGATTCTTTTTATAACTCAGGCAAGACACAGCCTTTGTGACCAACAGTGGAATTAAATTAGTTTGTGGTACCTCACAGCAAGGATTACAAGTTGCTCAATCTCAGCAGTGCTGCTGCTTTAATTCCCTTTCAGCTCAGATGCTTCAGATGAACACCAACTGCCACAAGAAGCACATAGGTATGGCGCGGCTTGCCAAGCTTTCTGATGTTTCTTTGCACAGCTGCTCCCTGACCTTACTTAAGCAAGGAGTTCATGGGAAAGTGCACAACACGTGGCCCCTGATATGAGAAAGTCAGCGAGGGAGCAGGATCAGCAAGTGTCACATTGAAACACTGTGCAATGATGCAAATGAACCAATTTTCTGGCTTTTGCTCTTCAAATCTCAAGAAGTTACAGAGCTAGGTCACTTGAGGAAAACAATCTTCCTCTCACCACCAAGGCGATCACAATTGCACATTACTGCTGCTCTCACTGTGTCATAATCAAATGAATGACCTTTGGTCCTGACCAAGAGTTCTTACTAAAGCTATCAACACATACAGCGCTCAATTGCCATGTTATGCATACAACAAATGTGATTCTCTGAATATTTTTTCAGTTCCACATGGGGGAAATGCATTTTAAGGATTAAAGGGTTGGTTTTAAATACTTAAAGTGCTTATTTTTGTATTCTGATACATGAATTGATTTCTTGCAGAACAAAGCCAAATTTTCTCAGCAAATTATATCGGGCACTTTGGAAGAGCGTTAAATCTTTGAGGTAGCCTTGATCCTGTTGCTCAAATTGCAGCTTCAGTGCATCAGACAGATGCCTGTCTAGTTGCTCTGGGTATGTAAAACAGAAGATCTACAATGTATACTGGAAAGTAACCTCAAGCACTGAGGCATAACTGTGGGCTACTGAAGGTCAACAGCAGCCAACTATTCGGGAATTTAGTGATCAGATATGAATAGCTCATTTTGTGCAAAGGTGCTGGACAGCTGGTGAAGGAAAATGGCACAACTGCAAACAGTAACAGGCTCTGGAGACAGCGACTACATTAGCAACGGTGATGTATATACAGTGACTCATATTTTTTTTCCTTTCAGCCATCCCCACATAAATAGCAACAGCATCATCTATAATAACTAAGCTGAGATATGAAACATCAATGATATATTTTTAATTTTCTCCCCATTGGGACATTTGTCATAATTTAATGGAAGCCACATCGCATAATAGAAAAGAGCACTGGGCTTTGAAATCAGATAGGCCATGGTGTATATTGTGGTATTGACCCTTACTTATTTTGTGACCTTCAAATTGCTACTTAAACATTTTTACATACAGTTCCTTCACTGTAAAATGATGTTAATAACACTCACATTGTTTGACTAATATGTGAATTAAAAGTAATATACATACGATAATAAAGAGTATCACTAGAGTATCTAGTGCTAATTATCGATTTGGGTTGGTAAATCTAGGTTTCCTGAGAGTATAACATTCTGCTGGATGCTTGAACTAAAATTAGATAAACTGTTAATAGGGTGATAAGGCTATTTCAACTTTATTTTTAAGGGTTGAACACTTAGTCTTCTCAAAGCACAATAGTTATCTAAATCAAAAATAATTCAAATCCTTTATTTACCCAGTTGTATTGTTTTCATAAAAAATTAAGGTGATTAGTTAATGGTACATGCCTACCAAAAAGAGGAGCTCAAGATTTCTTCATCCTTTTATTCTTTCTCTTTCAATGGATCAAATCAAAGAACAAGATAGTTCTAAGGTATGAAGACTGAGTTTGCTTCTATACCTTCGGAATCACCCACTCTCCCATTGCAGCCTCTCATGGGATTCATCACACTGGAGCTTTAGTCTTCCAAGAAATGAAAACGAAATTAGAGCCTACTCAAATGTGAAGGGGTACATCTCTGAGAAGGCCTAAGATTAATGGATTCATTTAGATCTGCCCTAAACATTGAAAAAAAAAAAAAACTTTTTTTTTTTCTTTACTTTAGTCTCCTTACACCTCTTTGTTCTGGTCTTTCATTCTGAGTCCTAACTTTTTGAGGGCAATGATTTGGTAGAGCCGCTATTACCTAACAGATACAGTTTTAGACTCTGGAATATAATGCTAAACATCAAGCTCAAGCTCAAACAACTCAAACAACAAATAACAAACTTCCAGTCTGCGTAAATTGTATTCTACTGAAGAACATTGAAAGTAAATAAGTAAATAGATAGATAGATACATATCAGTTAAAGTGCTGTTAAGAAAACAACAATATTATATCAGATGATAGAACAAAAATTGTAGTAGAAATCGTGGCTCTAATTCTTTGAGGTCTTACTATGTGCAAAAGATAGTTTCTGATATACTATTGATAGAGAAGGTAAATATGTACACAGAAGATGAAGGATAACAGTGTGCCTGGGGACAATGAGGATGTGGTACTGAGGGTTGAAAGTATCCTGGACAAAAATCCCCTGTGGAAGTAGCAGGATCTGGCATTTGCAGAAAAAAACATATAATAGAGGGCTAGATACATGGAATTTGAGGATTCGGATATCCCCTTGTCAATTATTTGTGGGTCTCACTAGAAGCAAACTATAATTAATAAAAACTATCTTCACTTTTAATTAACTACTCAGAGCAATATATATTTTGATAAAATGTTCTAGTTTGCAGGTCATCTACTTTTTTTTCTCCTTGTATAATCAACACTATTTTTCTAGTTAGACCCAGTAGAATACACTTTTCTAACTCACATAGAATCTTTCCAATATCATTATGGTGCTTAGAAATGGAAACAACTTTATGTCAAAGACCATTATAAAGAGTTTCAATTTACCCTTTTTTGAAATTTTTAATTCTTTATTTTTAATTTTTCTGAGAACATAGTAGGTGTATATATTTATGGAGTACATGAAATATTTTTATACAGGCATGCATTGCATAATAATCACATCAGAGTAAATGGGGTATCAATCACCTCAATCATTTGTCCTTTGTGTTAAAAAACAATCCAGTTATACGCTTTTAAATGATTATTAACGAAAGAGGCTAAAATGCTTTCAAAATAAGTGGACATATAGGTACTAAAATATATTTTTTATTTGTTTTAGGAGACATTTCTAAACATTTTGTTCCAGAGAGCAAAATCATAGATATATACGGTTTTACCCATCAACTCTATCACATATTACCATTTTTCCGTAATTACTTTGGAATTTTTTAAAGAATATGACGGCCGGGCGCGGTGGCTCAAGCTTGTAATCCCAGCACTTTGGGAGGCCGAGACGGGCGGATCACGAGGTCGGGAGATCGAGACCATCCTGGCTAACACGGTGAAACCCCGTCTCTACTAAAAAATACAAAAAACTAGCCGGGCGAGGTGGCGGGCGCCTGTAGCCCCAGCTACTCCGGAGGCTGAGGCAGGAGAATGGCGTGAACCCGGGAGGCGGAGCTTGCAGTGAGCTGAGATCCGGCCACAGCACTCCAGCCTGGGCGACAGAGCCAGACTCCGTCTCAAAAAAAAAAAAAAAAAAAAAAAAAAAAAAAGAATATGACATAGATTTAGTTGAAACCCTTTATATTCCCTTTCCAGATCTCATTTTTATCCTCCTAACCGAAAGAGAAGAGCCACCTGGATATGGTGTTTACTTTTCCTATGGATCTTTTAAACTCCTATTACATCAGTAGGCACCAAAACATAATATGTTGTATTGGTGGCAAGTTTGCTACTTTATATAGAGTAGCCATCTACAACTTAATCATTTTCATCCAACCTTACATTTGTTAAAGTTATCCGAACTAATACAGGCATATTTTGGCCATTTATTTTCATTTTTGGATATGCAATAATATATTAATGTAAGATGTTAATTCATTATCCAATTTATAGACTTTTAAGTCATTTCAATTTTTCAATATTAAAAATAAGGTTATAAAAAACTATTTCTTACATAGGCTTATTGTGCGCAGATTCAATAGTTTCTCTCTGGCAGAGACTATACCCAGTGTGACAGATGGATTTCAGGTGTGCCAATATGGTCGCACCCTCAGGCATCCGCGTAGCTGGTGGTGGAGGGGAACAAGGCCCAGACCTGTTGCCTCTTTAGACACCCTAATTTATTTACCCTAGTGGTAATATTATCAATTCAAAAATTCAAATATTATCAATTCAAAAATTCAAATATTATCATTTTTCTGATTTTTTATAAGAAAATATTTGGGAAACACCCTCTTCATTTAACTAAAAGTAGAATTTCTAGTGACTTGGTGTGCAGAGAAGAGTTAACATAAAAAGCTTGAATGTTATGCTTTGAAATAGGGTCACAAAGCCCTATTGCTTACAAGGCTGGCCTTTAGCTGGCACTTGGAAACCTGGATTTCAAGAGAGTAGTATCATTCCCAGGACTTATAAAGATGTCTCACTGTGCCTGAACCATTTGTACAAACAACAAGAGTTATACTTAATACCTGCTTTCCTTCTGGCAGTCTAGAATTCTAGTACTTAGTAAGCAGAGTGCCTATGAGACTATCCCCTAATAAAAACCCTGGGAACTGAGTCTGGAACAATCTTTCTCGGGAGACAATAACATTTCACATAAGTTGTCTTAACTCCTTGTTGAGGGAAGTAAGACTATCCTGTGTAAGGGCATGGGGAGGAGACTCTGAGAGCTTGTGCTTGGTCTCCTCAGGTCTTTGACTTTCCTCCGTGTGCCTTTTTCCTTTGTGATTTTGCTTGGTCTCTTTTTTGCTGTAACAAACCATATCTGTGAGTATGATTCAACACTGAGTCCTGAGAGTTCTCCTATAGGATCATCAAACCTGGAAGTGGTCTTGGGGACCTGACACATGGAGTATTGCACAAACTTTACTAGAATAAATTCAGGATTTTGAAATGGTAAACTAAGTCCACACTGTTCTTGCACCCCAGAACATTCAAATGGACCTGAATCCAAGAGCTTGTACTAGAGTCCCCTGAAAAGAGGAAGTTTCCTCCTGGTGGGTGACACTGGGAATTAGCAAGCACCTCGATAAATCAGAGAACCTCTGGGCTCGCAGGCCATCACTTCTGACATCCTTTGGTTTTCCAAGCATTCCCAGTGATTCTTTTGTCTGTTAACTTGTTTAGTATCCAATCATATTTTTTTCCTACCTCACACATTTTTCCTACCTGGATTCCAAGTTATGGTCCAATTCTACGGCACCCCACCCCTCCACTATGATTATTAATCAGTAATTTACTTATAATTACTTCTATACCTCTAGTCTCAACCAGAACCTTAAAGATTGATTCTGTCTTTTAAATTTGTGTTGAAAATAACAAATATTTTTGTTTTGTTAGTCTGAAAATTTTGACAATTTTAGCTATTTTCCTCTTCGTATCTCATCCATGTTCTATTCATAGCACCTAGTGAGCTGAAGAGAGAGAAGAGAGAGAGAGTGAAGAGCTAAGTGTGTGCCACAGAATATCTCAAGCAAATGTCTGCATCTAGCAAGAGAACTTAAATAAATTATTTATACAGTTAAATTTCCACTCTTGTTAAAACAATTACTGCTGAATAATTAAGAGGCTATATTTGGAATAAGGTTATTACTAAATCCACCTGTTTGAATTTCACTATTGCTATTCACTCCAATAAATGTCTTTCCAATACTTTGATACAAAAATATTTAGTTACAGAAGTTTATTTTATTTAAAATAATTTAAAACTTCAGAAATAAAAAGGTAAATAGAAGAATAATTTTTAAAATTATTTATTAGCTTTCTGGCTAAAAAAAAAATTAGTCTGATTTTAAATTTTGCTGTCTATGAAACACTCTAGGCCACATTATTTAGAGTGATGTGTAATCACTTCTAAGAATAAATTCAGCAATTTTGGTAGCTTCATCAGTTGTTTCTCTGTACATGAATGCACTTAGCAAGTAACATTCTCTGCAAAGTCTAATTTTTTCAAATAGAGTATAAATTCCTGAAAGATAAGGAGGCATGACACAAAGAACTAATAATTTGTCATATGGATGCCTGATATAGAGATGGGTACATAGTAGTTTACACAAACCACACACACACACACACACACACACAAAATAGAAATTTTGTAGCGCCTCTACAAAAATTGGAAAATACTGACGAAAAAATAGAAAGTAGATGTTTGCTGTTTATTTGTTTCAAAGTACACAGATGCATTACCAAGGGAAAGATATTTCATGATGACTCTTCTTTTTCTAAATTTTTGGACAAAATTCTTCCCTTATCATCTTGTTTCTGGAGCATGAGAAACTCAGTAGGATGCTATGGCTTCCAGACTTGTAAAAACGATGATGTCTCTCTCTTTAGAAGTGATTTTTCAAAGTGTTCTGATCCAATTTCACTTTCAGCCTTTGCTAGCTGTGGTCCATCCCTCTTCTATTTACTGCACAGCATCCACTTAGATGCCCTGCAGTAATTGTTAATGTAACTGCTATTGAAAGAATTGTGTTGTCTGGGGATAGAGCACATGTTGACTGCATTAGAACTCACTTAAAAGTCAAGTGTCTGGATGTCAAAACCAGTGCAACCCTTAGGGACCTGACACGTAGATATCAATTCATTGCCATTATAGCAAAAAAGAAATGCTTCAAGCAGAGTCAAAGAAAATTCTGAATAGTCCCATGAAAGAAAATATTACATAGAAAAGATAAATAAATAGGTGGAACTTTTTATTGTGATACTTTACTAAATAGAGGTGAAAAGGGAATGAGAACTCTGCTGTATTTTTTGAAAATAGGATGAGATATAGAATAAAAATAGATTTGTTTTAGTGGTGTGAAGAGTGAATTAAACTCTTATAAAATTTGGCTAAAACCATCAATATAGCAAGTGTCAATAATTCCTTTAGTTTCAGACAAAAAGAGTTACAGAGAATATCTAGTTTTGGAATCTTGAAATTTATTAAATATGAAAGTATTTTCAACATTGAGCAAAAAAAGTTGTACTTTCAGTTTCTCTTGATTTAGAAAACACTCAAGGATTAAGAAAAAACTTGTACGAATCTAATAGTGTCATTATATTAATACTTGTATGTTCAAGATATTTTCTCCTTGGTATACAACCAACTCTTGTGGGTACATACGGAATCACTAACCACTTTAAATTGTACCATTTCTTTTATTTTCCTTACCCCTACAAATTTTGTGATGGAACCTATGATTAGAAGGAAAAAAATGTGAAATTCAGAAAACAAATGAAATAAATGTATAGGAACATAGATGTTTTTATTAGCAAAGCCCAAAGCTCAGCATCAGGTTTCCTGATTTCTATGACTGATTTCTACGACTGGCACTGCTCCTCCTAAGGATCATTGCAGTGTGAGCAGAAAACAATGGGTGAACCTTAACCTAGATGGCATTTCACAACAAGGAAAATGCTATTATTAAAATCGATGTCAATTTTATCTGAACTTTTGCTTTCTAGTCTTGGTGATGGGGTTCTTTCCAGACGGTAAGGAATAGGTGCACAAACAGCAGGAGTAGAGGAGAGGAAAACACCTGTCATCCTCTCCTGTCAATTATCCTTAGTTTATTATATCAGCTCTGGCTCATCCACTTCTACTCAGTATTGGTCATGAGGATAGTAGCTAAGAAGGGAATGGTCTTCTTACTAAGCTCTTCAACAACGCCATCATGTCCTTTGAACCCAGTGGTAACTTTCTGAAATAAGACTGACAATTTTTTATAAATGGTTGCTATTTCACTCTCAGTAAGAAAAACCATCAGATTGGAAAGCAGCTGATACATAATTTTATTCAGTTTTCTGATTAAACGGGGGTTGACTTATGGACAAAGACAGCCACAAATGATGATAGGTGTGGCTCAACTAAATTTGAGCTATAAATGATAGGTTTCCACTTACATAAAAGCTGAACAGTCCAAGGGCAGACTGTAATTTCAGAGAGGTTGAAATGAGTATGGGGGGTGAATGATGAAAATAAAACCTATATTCCAACTAGAGAAAAAAGAGGAGCTCTATCTGTAAATAGCAGAGTAAATGTGCAAATAATATAGTAAGAAAGGAGGAGGTGAGATGGAGCTGAAATAGACAAACACTTTTTTATTTGGGGAATTGATATTGTCAAAGAGGTGTGTGTGTGTGTGTGTGTGTGTGTGTGTGTGTGTGTTGCATGCACATGCATGAGCATGAGCATGCAATATAAGAGGTTTGTTGAGGTTAAGAACGGAAAGAAAAGAGTAAGATAACTGATGAGAAAGAATATAACCATCTTTCCACATCCCTTAAACAACGACCTAGGAAATATCTCAGGGTCTCCCTGTTAGGGAAATATTTTATTTTAAATCCAACAACAAAGTTATTGAATACCTAAAAGTTTATGTATTTTCTTGTGAGGTATCCTCAATGAAAGTATAAGAAGCCTCTGATTATGAAAGAAGAAATTCTACGCAGAATCATTTTAATCGAGTTTTGAATATATTAATTACCTAAACCCTTGATTTCACTATGATGAATACTAAGAGTACTTCAGTCAAAGAAGTTAAATAAACTTTAGCAAATGATCAGCTATTCATTTGTATTAGAACTTTTAATATGTACTTGATAAATCATAACAGCACTAAAAACAGGAAATAAGAATGAATACATAAACCTTTCTCTTATTAACTCTAAGGATCATATTTCAAGTTAGTACAGAACTGTGTGACAATCATTCACAACAGTCCTTCTCTCTGACCCCTCTTTGCCCATCAAGAACTGATTTGCTTATTAGGTCAGGTAACAATTTGCAGAAATGTCATGTACTAAGGGTTTTTCAGCAATGCTGTACATTATCATGTCCCTTGCTGCCAGTGGTGAGTTTTTAAAGTGAGGTCTGCAATTTTGTACTTTGAGTTTGTTATTCCATTCTCAGTAAGAAAAACCATCAGACTCGAAAGTAAGTGAGACACTATTTTTTATTCAGTTTTCTTACTAAGGAGAGATTGATTTATGGACAAAGACTGCCACAAATGACGATGAGTGTGGAGTAGCTAAATGAGAGCTATACGTGATAGCTATCCACTAATATTTAAAGGCTGACTATCCTAGAGCCAGAGTATAATTTTAGCCAAGTTGAAGTAAGTATGAGAAGGGAAAAAAAGATTTAAAAAAAGCATAATCTAACTGGAAATGTTGTTTTGAATGAGATTGCAAGGAAAAAAGAGTGATATATGTATGTGTGTGTGTATATATATGTGTGTCTATGCATATCTGTGTGTAAATATATATGCTTGTGTATCTATATATACATATACATATATATAAATATGTATATATAATTTTTAAGTATAAGTAAGGTGCTCTAGCTCTTTGAAATAGAGCATCAATCTCTAATGATACTGCCTGGAAAGATGCTAAAGGAGAATGGTATGACCTAGTATGTAAATTACTTCTGAAATGAGAACTTGCTTCTGGGACTGCTGGCTGTCAGTGGCTTTTGATTTATTAAACCTTAACAAATAGAATTTTAATAGAGTTTGGAAAATAAAGGAGAGTTTTAAATTTATTTACAACCAAAAGCTTGTCATTTGCAAATGGCAAAATCAAAATCCAAAATTAGAAGTTTTGGAAAAATACTTATAGTAAAAATCTACACAACAACGCCACTAATATATAAAATAACTGACTTCTGTGTTTATTATCTGATTTTCTCCACTGTTTCCTCACCTCTTATAATAGTTTTCTACAAGCCTTAGGTCTCACCAATCTCAATTTTTCTTTGAGTTTTATACTGTATGGATCTCTGACAAAAATAATACCTGAAGTTTTTTGTCATTCCTGTCTTTCTATCATTTTACTTTTATTTCTGTTGAAATATAACCTGTTGAAAAAATGTGATGGTAAAGTTCCTTAGTCTTTATATCAATGAAAATAACTTTATTTTGGCTATATACTTAAATGCTATTTTATTTGGCATAAAAATCAAAGTTGAGATTTGTTTCTGTCAGAGCAATGAATATTTAACTTTATTATCTTCTATAATGTCCTTTTTACTGAAAGAGAATTTTGACTTTTTTTGGCCAAAGAGTGATTTATTATAGACAATCTATTTGATCTTTGATAGATTTACATGATTTTTTTTATCCTTGCTGTTCTGTACTTTCAGTGTACCATCGCCGTCTTTAAACTCTGATTGCAAGGTTGATCTAAATGTGTATGATTTCAAATTTCGGCAACTCTATCTTCAGTATTATTTGTTTCCTTTCTGACAAGCTTCTTCTTTTGGAACTTCATACAAGAGATGAGATTAAGTTTCAGATTGATCCTCCAGGTCTCATCAATGCTATTTGCTTTTAGTTCTCTTAAATTGCTTCATTTCATATTATTTTCAATTTCATTGTGTGTCTTTCCAAATGAATTCTATCTTAGAGATTATAACTTACACTAAAGTTTTTTTTTTCAATTAACAAAAATCTATAGTTTAAATTAGGGTTAATTCTTTATGTTGTACATTTTATAGATTTTGATAAATATATAATTACATGTATCAATTATTACAGTATCAAACAAAATAATAGCGTCTTTGCCCTAAAAATTCTCTATGCTTTGCCTATTCATTCCTCCCTCCCATTTAACCTCTGGCAAACATTAATCTTTTTACTCTTTCACTAGTTCATACTTTTAAAGAATGTCATCTGGTTGCAATCAATAGTGCACGGGATTTTCAGATTGACTTTTTAATAAAAGCAATGTGTGTTTAAAGTTTTTACGTGCCTTTGTGTGGCATGACAGCTCATTCTTTTATTCACTGAACACTATTCCATTGTGTGGATGTACCAATGCTGATTTATGTATTCATTCATCTTTTGAAGGACACTTCAGCTGCTTCCAAATTTGTGCAATTATAAATAAAAATGCTATAAACATTTTTATGCAGGTTTTTATGTGAACGTAAGTTTTAATTCATCTGGATAAGTATTAAGGAACACAACTGCTGAACTGTATTGTAAAGGTATGCTTAATTTTATAAGCAGCTATCAACTGTATTCCAAAGTGACTGTATAATTTTGCATCCCCACCAGCAATAAATGAGAGTTCCTATTGCTTCGCATTCTTTTTTTTTTTAATTATTATTTTACTTTAAGTTCTAGGGTACATGTGCATAACGTGCAGGTTGTTACATATGTATACTTGTGCCATGTTGGCATGCTGCACCCATCAACTTGTCAGCACCCATCAACTCGTCATTTACATCAGGTATAACTCCCAATGCAATCCCTCTCCCACCCCCCTCCCCATGATAGGCCCCGGTGTATGATGTTCCCCTTCCCGAGTCCAAGTGATCTCATTGTTCAGTTCCCACCTATGAGTGAGAACATGCATTCTTGTCAACATTTGGTATTGTCAACTTTCTTGCACTTTGGCCATTCTAATAAGTATATAGTAGTATCTTAGGGTTATTTTAATTTTCAATTCTTTAATAACGTGATTTTGAGCAACTTGGTATATGCTTACTGCCATCTTTATATTTTCTTTGGTGAAGTATCTATTCAGATATTTGGCCTATGTTTCAATTGGATTATTTGGTTTTTTATTGTTCAGTTCTGAGGGCTTTTTGTATATTTTGAATTATAGTCCATTATGAGAGCTGTGTTTTATGAAGATTTTCTCTCAACTTTAACTTTAGCTTAGTTTTTCATTCTTCTACAGTGTTTTTGCAGAGAAAGTTTTAATTTTAATGATGTTCAACTTACAGATTTTTTTCTTTCCTGGATTGTGATTGTGCTGCTGTACCTAAAAAGTCACTAACAAACCCAAAGTTACCGGATTTTCTATGTTATTTGCTAGAAGTTTTATAGTTTCGCGTTTTACTCTCAAGTTTGTGATCCACTTTGAGTTAACTTTCATGAAGCATGTGCCTTAGTTTTCCACAGTTTATAACAGAATAACCAAAACTTGAAATTTTATAAAGAAAAACAATTTATTTCTTACAGTTACAGAGGCTGAGAAGTGCAAGGTTGAGGAGCTGCATCTGATAAGGCCCTTCTTGCTACTGGGGACTCCTTGCAGAATCCTGAGGTTGCACAGGACATCATATGGAGAGGGGACTGAGCAAGATGTCTTTTCTTCTTCTTCTAAAGTCACCAGTCCAGCTCTTTTTTAAAGGACCCATCTCTCAACACTGCCACATTGGAGTTTCAGTTTCAACATGAATTTCAGAAAGACAAACATTCAAACCATAGCCCTCTGCCTATGACTCCCCAACGGTCATGTCCTTCTCAAGTACAAATACATTCATTTCATCCCCATAGTCACAAACTCTTAACTTGTTCCAGCACCTACTCCAAATTCTAATGTTCAAAGGCTCATATGCAAGCTGTGAAATCAAAACAAATTATGTCCTTTCAACATGCAATAGTGGTACAGGCATAAGATAGACATTTCAATTCCAAAGGGGAGGAGCACACCCAAAGCAAATAAACCCAGCAGTACTGATTTAAATTTTGAAGCTGGACGATAATCCATCTTACCAAGGGCCAACTCCTGGACACACTGGAGTAGGGGTTATACCCCCAACGCCTCAGGGAAACCCATCCCTATGGTTTTGTTGGATGCAACCCATGTGACTACTCTTGCTGGTTGGAGTCCTGAAGCTTTTTCAGGTAGGCATTGCATGTTGCCAGTGACTCCACAGTTCTGAAGACCTAGTGGTGGTCCTGCTACCATGTGCATCATCCTGGTTGGGGCTCTCTGCAGCAGCTCCATCTCATTTTTACATTCTGCATTGCTCTAGTGGCAGCTCCCTGTAGTGGCTCCTCCTCAAAGACCTGTCTCTGTCTGGATGCCCAGGCTTTCTGGGACATCTTCTGAAATCTGGGTGAAGGCTGCTAAGAATTCATAGGGACCTTGGAGCAGCCAAGAAGCCCTATGTTGGAATTTGGGGAAAAGAGTCCCAAGTGAGCAATGGTCAGCAAGCCAGTGGAGGGCTCAGGCGCATCTCTCAAAATCATTCTGGCTTCATAGGCCTCTGTACCTTGATAGGAGGAACAGCCTAGAAGATCTCTGAAATACCTTTAAGATCTCCCTTCCATTGTCTCAAGGAATAGCACCTGGCTTCCTTCAATGCATATGAACATCTTCGGCAGTCTCTAAGCTACAGCTTTGGTTTTCCTTCTTGAACCTGCTTTTTTATTCTTTATGTTACCAGGCTGAGAGTTTCCGATATCTTTCCAAGTTGCTTCTATTTTGATTATAAATGGAATTGTCAAGTTATTTTATCCCTCTCATGGGTTAATATGAGCAGTTAAAAAGTTAAAAATGCAGCAGTTTGATTACTTTCCTGAGTGGATGATTTTTCCACTTGATACCCTACTTCGTCACTCTCAAGTTTGGCCTTCAATGAAATCCTCAGGCACGAACACAGTTCAGCCAAGATTTTTGCCAATTTATAACAATGATGGCCTTTACTTAAGCTTCCAAAACCTTGATTCTCAGATCTTGTCTGATTGGCCTTCACTGTCCACATTTCCACCATCATTCTGATCACAACTAACTCCTTCGAGTTAAACAATCTCTAAAGAGTTACAAAATTTCCCTAGTCGTCTTGTCCTCAGAGCCCTTAAGAAAATTTTTCTTAATGCTGAATTCACCAAAATGCATGATTTTTATAGCCTGTTCCTCCAAATTCTTCCAGCCTCTGCCCATTGCCCAGTTCCAAAGCTGCTTCCACATTTTCAACGACCCAACTCATTGTACCAATTTTCTATCTTAATCTATTTTCTGGTGCTTATAACAGAATACTTAAAACTTAATATTTATACGTTTAAATTTATTTTTAAAAAGAATTAGTTTTTTATAGTTTTGGAGGTTGAGAATTCAAAGGACCACATCTGGTGAGAGACTTCTTGCTGGTTGGGACTCTCTGTAGAGTCCTGAGGTGGTTTAGGGTATCATATGGTAAGGGGGCTGAGTACACTAGCTCAGGTCTTTCTTTCCCTTTCTACAAAGCCACCAGTCCCACTCTATTGATAACCCATTAATCTATTTTCCATTAACCTATGAATGTATTAAATACATTCAGGAGGGCAGAACCCTCATGACCCAATCACCTCTTCAAGGCCCTACCCCTAAATTCTACCACATTTTAATTAAGTTTCAACATGAATTTCTGAGGAGCAAACACTCAAATCAAAACAGAGTATAAGATATATCTACACTATTTTTTAATTGAATACATGTGGATGTCCAATTGTTCTAGAATGATTTGTTGAATCCTTTGTCTATTTAAATATATTGGCTTCTGTGTCACAGATCAGTTTACCATTTTAAGGCCATTTTTGTGACACAGAAAAGAAACATCTGAGGCTGGGTAGTTTCCAAACAAAAGAGCTTATATTGGCTCAGAGTTCAGCAGACTCTATCACCATGGCACCAACATCTGCTTGGCTTCTGGTGAGAGTCTCCCTAAGCTTTCAGTCATCGCAGAAGGCAAAGAGGGAAGCCAGCACATCACATGGCAAGATGAGGCAAGAGAGTAAGTGGGAAGGTGTCATACTCTTTTAAACAACTAGATATCATGTAAACTAATTGAGTGAGAACTCGCTTATCACCAAGGGGATGGTGCTAAAGCACTCTTTAGGGATCCACTCCATTATTCAATCATCTCCTACCACGCCCCACATTCAACACTGGAAATTACATCGCAACATGAGATTTGAAGGAGATAAATATCCAAACTATATCAGCTATACTTGTATCAGTTTATGTTTATGCTTTATAATATTTTTCATTGTTCTGTTTCACTAATCTTTTGTCAAAAGTACAGTGTCATAATTACTGTAGTTTAATAGTAAGAATTGAAGTTGAGTGTAAGCAATCCTCTGACTTTAATATTGTGTTAACCATTCTGTCTTTTGCCTTCACATATAAACTTTAGAATCAGTTTGTTGATACCCACAGAATAACTTGTTGGAGTTGTGATGGGAATTGCTTTGAATTTATAGGCCAATTTGAGAAGAACTATTATCTTTACAATGTTAAGTTTTCCTATCCATAAGCCTGAAATAACTCTCCATTTATTTATAACTTTTTTTTTATTATACTTTAAGTTATAGGGTACATGTGCACAATGTGCAGGTTTGTTACATATGTATACATGTGCGATGTTGGTGTGCTGCACCCATTAATTCATCATTTACATTAGGTATATCTCCTAATGCCATCTCTCCCCCCTTCCGCCTCCCCACAACAGGCCCCGGTGTGTGACGTTCCCCTTCCTGTGTCCAAGGTTCTCATTTTTCAATTCCCACCTATGAGTGAGAACACACAGTATTTAGTTGTTTTGTCCTTGCAATAGTTTGCTGAGAATGATGGTTTCCACTTTCATCCATGTCCCTGCAAAGGACATGAACTCATCTTTTTTTATGGCTGCATAGTATTCCATGGTGTATGTGCACCACATTTTCTTAATCCAGTCTATCATTGATGGACTTTTGGGTTGGTCCAAGTCTTTGATATTGTGAATAGTGCCACAATAAACATACATGTGCATGTGTCTTTATAGCAGCATGATTTATAATCCTTTGGGTATATACCCAGTAATGGGATGGCTGGGCCAAATGGTATTTCTAGTTCTAGATCCTTGAGGAATCGCCACACTGTCTTCCAAAATGATTGAACTAGTTTACAGTCCCACCAACAGTGTAAAAGTGTTGCTATTTCTCCACACCCTCTCCGCCACCTGTTGTTTCCTGTGTTTCCTGACTTTTTAATGATTGCCATTCTAACTGGTGTGAGATGGTATCTAACTGTGGTTTTGATTTGCATTTCTCTGATGGCCAGTGATGATGAGCATTTTTTCATGTGTTTGTTGGCTGCATAAATGTCTTATTTTGAGAAGTGTCTATTCATATCCTTTGCCCACTTTTTGATGGGGTTGTTTTTTTCTTGTAAATTTGTTTGAGTTCTTTGTAGATTCTGGATATTAGCCCTTTGTCAGATGAGTAGATTGCAAAAGTTTTCTCCCATTCTGTAGGTTGCCTGTTCACTCTGATGGTAGTTTCTTTTGCTGTGCAGAAGTTCCTTAGTTTAATTAGATCCTATTTGTCTATTTTGGCTTTTGTTGTCATTGCTTTTGATGTTTTAGTCACAAAGTCCTTCCCCATGTCTATGTCCTGAATGAGATTGCCTAGATTTTCTTCAGAATTTTGTAGCTTTCTCAGAAAGTTTTTATATATATTTTATTAAATTTATGCCTAGGTATTTCTTTACTTTAAGGTGGGCATTAATATAAATGGTACTGAATTTTCCATTTTAAATTCCAGTTGTTCATTGCTTGAATATATAAAAGCAATTGAAAGAGGGGGCTTCAAGATGACTGACTAGAGGCACCTGGCACTCACTTCCTCCATAAACAATGACCAAAACAGTAAGTAGGTAAACATACATAAAACAGAATGTCTAAGATAAAACACTGGAATTCAGCAAGGACATTAATGGGCACCTCTGAGACATGGAAGGAGAAGAAAGCAAAGCAGCCAGCCTGGCTGAGATTGGCTTGGAGTCAGGAAGAACTCCCATAGCAGAGAAAAGTAAATGAGAAATCTCCAACAGGCCCCATTCCTACTGTGGGCTCCTATAGCCCTAGCCATAGGAGGACCCCTTGACACTCTAAATGCCTGAGCATAGTATAGATAGTTGCCTGGAATCCACATGATAGAATTGTTCCGGAGAGGGAGCTTACACTGGATCCCACCCATTCCTCAGGAACCAAGCAACTGTAGCACAATGCCATTTGAGAGCCCAGCCCTCACCGGGCTACATCCTGCCCTGGAGTCCAACAGTTCCTACATCTCCACATCACTGGAGGGCTGCTTACTCCACCACATCCAGCAAGAGGGCTGAAATGTGACACTGCCTGGGATGGTACAAGGGTGCACCCTCCAGAGACTGAAGATATATCTGACCTTATCACCATCATTGCCACTGGTACCCAAGCATGCCATCCGTGTGCCTAGGGATAGGCCAAGCACCCATGTGCACCAACAGGGGGCTTGAGGATAGGCCTGCTCCACTTATTGATGCTACTGCTGGTGACCACACATGTCATCCAGAGGGCTTGAGGATTGATCCACCCCATCTGCCACCACTGACATCTGCACACACACTTCAGGGGCTTGAGGACAGACCTGCTACTGCCAGCACCAGTGCATGCCATCCGTGTGGACTGTACACATGGCTAAGGATTAGTCCATCCTGGATGCCACCTTACAACCTTAGGCTCCACCCACTTAGCCCACTGTTGACATCATTAGCACCTGAGCAAGCCACCTGGAAGTCTGAGAACTGATCCACAAGACACACTACTACTAGTGCCCAAAGATACAGCCCAGTGACCTGAGAATTGGTTACTCTGGCCCATAGAAAACTAGAAATCAATAAGAGGAAATTTGAAATATGTACAGATAGGTGGAAATTATACACTATGCCTCTAAATAACCAATGGGTCGATCAAATTTAAGAAGCAAATTTTAAAAAATTAAATAAAAATGGAACCACAAAATGTCAAAATATATGAGATACAGCAAAAGCAGTTGTAAGAGGGAATATTATAGTAATAAACACACCAAAAAATTTAAAAGATTTTAAGTAAACAATCGAATGATACACTTCACAAAACTAGAAAAGCAAGAATAAACTAAACCCATAATTAGTAGAGGAAAATAAATAATAAAAATCAGAGCAAAATGGAGACTAAAAAAATGGAAAATATCAATGAAAAAAGTTTTTTTTTGAAAAGATAAAAGGATAAGTTGCTAGCTAAACTAAGAAAAAAAAAGAACATACTAAATAAATAAAATCAGATGTGTAGGAAGAGACATTGCAACTGGTATCACAGAAATGTAAGGGAGTATCAGTGACTATTATAAACAACTATATGATAACAAATTGGAAAACCTAGGGGAAATGAATAAATTAGTAGACAAATACAACCTACCAAGATTGTACTAGAAAGAAATATATAACCTGAACAGACCAATAATGAGTGACAGAATTGAATCAGTTATAATAATTCTCCCCCTCTCCAAAAAAATAAAAGTTCAGGACCAAATGCCTTTATTGCTGAATTCTACTAAACTTAAAAAGAAGAACCAACACCAATTCCTCTCAAACAATTCCAAAACAATTAAAGAGGAGGAAATTCTTCTTAACTCATTCAACAAGGCCAGCATAGCCCTCGAATACTAAAACCCACAGTGGACAAAAAAAAAATCAAAAACAAAAAGAAAACTGCAGGACAATATCTTAGATAAACATAGATGCAAAAATCCTCAATGAAATACTAGCAACCCAAATTCAACAACAAATTTAAAAAAACTGATGAAATGGGATTTATACAGGGAATGCAAGGATGGTTCACCATATGGAAACTGATGAATGTGATACCTCACATTAACAGAATAGAGGACAAAACCATATGATTATCTCAATAGACACAGAAAAAGTGTTTGATAATATCAGCATCCTTTTATGATTAAAAACTCTCAACATTAGACATATAAGGATTACCCCTCAACATAATATGGCAAACTCACAGCTAGCATTATGCAGAATGTGGAAAAGCTGAAAGCCTTTCCTCTAAGACCTGGAACAAGACAAGGATGCCCACTTTCACCACTC
Organism: Theropithecus gelada; assembly: GCF_003255815.1. Taxonomy (NCBI): domain Eukaryota; kingdom Metazoa; phylum Chordata; class Mammalia; order Primates; family Cercopithecidae; genus Theropithecus; species Theropithecus gelada. The sequence goes on from NC_037668.1 coordinate 134,351,687, forward strand.
TTATTCAACATGGCTTTAGCAATTTTAGCTGGATAAATCAGGCAAGACAAAAAGGTATTTAAATTGGAAAATAGAAAATAGAAATGTCCTTCTCTGAAGATGGCATGATCTTATGTATGGAAAAACCTGAAGGCTCTGCCAAGAAACAGTGAGAACTGATAAATGAATTCAGTAAAGTTGCAGGATACAATACTAAACATAAAAACATAAAAAAAATAAGTATCATTTCCATACATAAATAATGAACTAACTGAAAAAGAAATCAAGAAAGCAATCCCATTTACAATAGATTCAAAAATTAAAATAAAGTACCAAGGAATAAATTTAACCAAGAAGGTGAAAAACTTCTACAATAAAACATTCAAACAATAAAGAAAGAAATTAAAGAGGACACAAACAGGTGGAAGGACCTCCTATGCTCATGGATTGGAAAAAATTGATATCGTTGAAATGACTACAATACCCAAAGCAATCTATCAGTTTAGTTCAATCCCTATCAAAATACTAAATGACATTATTTACAGAAATAGAAAAAATATATATGTATAATTCATATGCAACCACTAACGACCCAGAATAGTCAAAGCAGTTCTTTACAAAAAGAGCAAAGCTGGAGGCATCACGCTTCTTGACTTCAAAATATATTACAAAGCTACAGTAACCAAAACAGCATGGTACTGGTATAAAAGCAAACACAATGATCAGTGGAATGGAATTGAGATCCCAGAAATAAATCCATGTATTTACAGCCCACTTAATTTTAATAAAGATGTTAAGACTATACATTGGGAAAAAGGCACCCTCTTCAATATATGATGCTGGGAAAACTGTTTCTCCATATATTAATGAAGGAAACTAGACCCCTATTTCTCATCATAAAGACTTAAATGTAAGAGTTGAAATTATAAAAGTGCTAGAAGAAAATATAGAGGAACTGCTTCAGGACATTGTCCTGTTTTGTCAAGTGATCTTGTTGGAAATTTTATAGCTAAGTGTTCAAAAGCACAGGCACCCAAGACAAGAATAGAAATATGGGACTATATTAAAGTAAATAGTTTTTCCATAGAAGAGGAAACAATCAACAGAGTGAGAAAACAACCTGTAAAGTGGAAGGAAAATGCTTGCAAACTATTCATTTGATAAAAGACCAATATGCAGAATATTCAAGAAACCCAAACAACTCAACAGTAAACAAATAAGCTCATGAAAAAGTAGGCACACTTTTTCTCTTTACATCCATAAATAGACAATTCTCAAAGACTTACAAATGACCAACAGGAATATGAAAATATATTCAACGTTCCCAATCATCAGGGAAATGCAAATTAAAACCACAGTGAAATATAATCTCATCCCAGTTTGAATAACTATTATAAAAAAGACAAAAAATAACAAATGCTGATGAGGAGGTAGAGAAAAAGGAACTCTTGTGCACCAGTTGGTGGAAATGTAAACCAGTACAGCCACTATGGAGAACAATATGAAGGTTTTTCAAAAAACTAAAAATAGTACTATTACAGGATATAATCCAGCAAGATCACTACTGAATAATTATCCTAAAGATAGGTAATAAGTATATCAAAGGGATACCTGCACTCCTGTATTTATTCATAATAGTCAAGATATGGAATCAATCTGAGTGCCCATCAGTGCATAAATTTATAAAGAAAATGTGGTATATGCTGGGTGTGGTGGCTCACGCCTGTAATACTAGCACTTTCGGAGGCCAAGGTGGGTAGATCATGAGGTCAAGAGTTTGAGACCAGACTGGCCAAGATGGTGAAGTCCCATCTCTACTAAAAATACAAAAATTAGCTGGGCATGGTGGCAGGTGCCTGTAATCTCAGCTACTTGGGAGGCTGAGGCAGGAGAATTGCTTGAACCTGGGAGGCAGAGGTTACAGTGAGCTGAGATCATGCCAATGCACTCTAGCCTGGGCAACAGAGCAAGACCCCATCCCTCCCCATCCCCCCCCAAAAAAAAGAAAATGTGGTATAAATGCACAAAAGAATACTGTTCAGTTATAAAAAAGAATAGAATCCTGTCATTTGTAACAACATGGATGAAACTGGATTCCATTATCTTAAGTGAAATAACCCAGGCACAGAAAGACAAATATCACATTTTCTAAGTCACAGGGGAGCCTAAAAAAATTAATCTTATGAAGGTAGATATTTGGATGATGGTTATCAAAGGCTGGAGAAGGTAGAGGGGTAGAGCATGAAGAGAGGTTGGTTAATAGGTACAACCATAAGATCAATAGAAGGAATAAGGTTTAGTATTCAATAGCATAGCAGAGTGACTGTACTCAACAATAATTTATTACTCATTTCCAAATAGCTATAAGAGAATAGATGAAATGTTCTCAATGTAAAAAATTGATAAATGTTTGAGATGATGAATATCCTAATTACCCTGATTTGATGGTTATACATTGTATGCATGTATCAAAATATCACATATATCCCATAATATGTACAATTACTATGTATCAATAAAAATGATTTAAAAAATGAAAGTAATTGGCACTTGTATATTAACATTGAATCCTTCAGTCTTGTTATAAATAATGGGGAAATAAACAAGTTAATATTGAAAGCATAAGATAAAATCAGCCCTCCATTGCTGGCTTTGAAGATGAAAAAAGATAACCATCAGTCAATGAATAACGGCAGCATCTAGGAACTGGAAATGCCCCTCCGCTGAAAGCTGGCAAAGAAAAAAAAAAAAAAAAAAAGACTTCAGTCTCATAACCACAAGAAAATAAATTCTAACAATCACCTAAATCAGCAAGGAAATTGGTGGCTTCTAAAGCTTTCAGAAGGAATGAAGCCCTGCCAACACCTTGATTTTAGCTGATGAGACCTTGGTTTAGACTTCTAACCTACAGAACTGTTAGATAATAAATTTGTGTCTCTTTAAGCCACTAAGTTTGTGATTGTTTGTTATGGCAACAATAGAACACTAATATAATCTATGAGTCAATGTTCTCAGAGTTACAAGCAAGAGAAAATAATTTCAATTACTTTTACATTGATGTAGCTTATAAAATGATACATACCAAAGGCTCTCAGACCAACTTTAAAACAAATTTTTCAAGACCAAAGCCCCTAAACCAGACCAGAGTTATCACTTAATAATAAATCTGTTACTTGAGTGAACCATAAATAAATCACTGCTCTCTTCACCTTCCAACTTTTACACCAGGAACTTTGTTTTGCAACCACTGGTAAACTGCTGCTGGCACTATAATTCCAACCACCAAACCTCTAATATGTTTGACATCACACATGAAAGTAAAAATGGAAGTGTCACATATAATCATTTTTTGAAACTGTTTACTTCAGAATGGAAATCTTATTGGTTTATACAAGACCTTCGATCATATACTTATAACCTGATTGAAGAGGATTCCTAGAATTTGGGTTTCATTTACATTAGGAAAGTAGAGTTAAATTATGTTGGCACAAGGCCAAATCTGTGTATTATTTCAAATATAATGTCTGTTATGTTGGTATAATTAGAATGTACTAAACTAGGGGATTTAGTATAAAAATATGTCTGGAACCAAAATGTATGTGAAAATATAGGTGTGATATGTAAATATGCAGATAAAAAATAAGTGAGTTTAGGTAACAGGGAACAATAGGATGGGAACCACGATTAAGCTATGTAGGCAACTGTATTAGTCAGGGTTCTCTAGAGGGACAGGGCTAATATGATAGATGTATAAACAAGGAGAGTCTATCAAGGAGTATTGACTCACATGGTCACAAGGTGATGTCCCACAATAGTCTGTCTGAAAGCTGAAGAGCAAGGAAGCAAGTCTGAGTTTCAAAGCCTCAGACGTAGGGAAGCTGACAGCGCAGCCTTCAGTCTGTGGCCCAAGGCCTGAGAGCCCCCGGCAAACGACTGATTAAGTCCAAGAGTCCAAAAGCTGAATAATTTGGAGTCTGATGTTCAAGGGCAGGAAGCATCCAACACAGAGGAAAGATGAAGGCCAGAAGACTTAGAAAATCTACTCTTCCATCTTCTCCCACCTCTTTATTCTAGCCGCACTGGCAGCTGATTAGATGGAGCCCACCACATTGAGGGCGGATCTGCCTCTCCCAGTCCACTGACTCAAATGCTAATCTCCTTCGGCAACAGCCTCACAGACACACCCAGGAACAATATTTTGCATCCTTCAATCCAATCAAGTTGACACTCAATATTAACCATCACAGCAACATTCTCTGTTGCTTTGGTTATAGAGCTATATTTCTCTACTGATTATAGTAGAGGGATAACTACTCTATCTTACTATTAAGTAAGAACATATTAATTAAATAGTAATCCTGGGCCATTCAGGGCAAAATCATACAAATTCTGTTTTGGAGCACATATTAAGGAACATCTCAGAAGTGTTTAAACTAGAAGATAAAGAAGACATTAATGTAGGGGAGAACTTGTATAGAAATACAGTAGATTCTTGTTTATTCACTGTTTTGTTCTATAAAGTCACCAAATACATAGAATTAGCGACTACTGAACCATTGTTCTAAAGAAAAATACAGAGTTACATTTCTGCAAGTCTGTGGTCACAATGTTTTTTTCAATTGATTAAAACATAAACTTGCTTCATGTGTATTTCTTTTCAAAGCAACTTTATTTAGTATATATGGTTGGTTCTTTAAACCACGGCACTATAACTCAGATCTGAAAAAAAAAAAAAAAAAACCTATCGAACACATGTATTTTCCTTGTAAGGCACATCACAGACTTTTTGCACTTAGGAAAACTGGGTAGTACCTTACGATTGGAGACCATTTTAAACAGCAAAATAAACAAAAAAGGAGAAAAATGTGTAAAATGGGTACTAAATAGACTGCAAAAATCAAACTTATTTGGCACATGAGGGCTGCAATAAAATGCAGAGGACTGTCTACCTCAGCTGAGATCAGGAAAGCTGGGTAACTCCAGCTTTTTGCCTTTTTATGCACATCTGGAAATAACTGTAAGCACCACAATCATTGATGTGAGGATTAAAATTAAATTGTGCTGAGTTGTCAAATTTGCAAACGTGAAATCTGAGAATTACGAGAATCAACAGCGTATGGAGCATACAGAGCCAGCATGTGAGCATATAGCTACTTGTCCTTTCTCCCACTGGCCATATCTGTACTATGTAATTCAACCAACTTTCCATTAGTCCAGGTTGACCGCCCTATCCTTGTTCATCTCAGGTCTGATAAGAAGCCCTAGCTGTAGCCTGTTAGGGAGTTCAATGTTACATATATATAACATAAAATTGGAAATAGCCTAAATGTCCAATAATGGGGACTTGTGGTAATAATTTATGAAATATTCTTAAAGTTGATATCCTCTGCAGTCAATCAGTATGATGACATGAATCTATTAGGTTTTACTGATGTGGATATATTCTTATGTATGTCAAATGATAAATTCAATTCAGCATACAGTATGGTATGGCCTACTTTACTGACATGTTAATTTAAATGAAATACATTTTTCTGTGAATTAGACTGAAGAGTTTACAAAAAATTTTTGTCATTTTCATTCCTGGATAGTAAACTTTGAAGTGTTTTAATGACTTAATTTCTATTTGACTATCTTGATCTTCTGTTTTTCTGAGTGTTAAATTTTCTTTGTACATTTAAAAATACCAATGAAATAGAAAAGGCCTAGGTGATTAAGATTAATTCAATGAATTATTCACCATACTCTTGCTCAACATTGTCCATATGTGAAATTGTTTGCTTTCCTTCCCTACCATTTCTGTTTTCCTGTCATTTCAGTTCACATTTCTGGTCCTTCTAACCACATCAAAGTGTGACTGTCAGTCAAAAACAAGAAGAAGCTGAAATGAATTCACACTGAAGTATATAAACACCTGATTTTTTTCACATTGAAAAAAATAGAGTTTGAAGGCTTTTATTATAAACCAGGTAGGAAACTAAGAACATTGTACAAATGACCTTATTTGACCTTTAAAATAACCCCATGGAATTGGTAAATATTATTTCCATTTTTAATAAATATGCAACATAGAAACAGTAAAGAATTTTCTTTGTCCAAGAACACATAACTAGTGAGGGATGGAAGTGAGATTTTGTAGTCAGGAAAACTATTTTCAATGCCTATGGACAAACCACTGTGCCATTTTGCTGCCTCTAGTAAGACGTTATGTTCTTTATTTTATCATCATAGTTGAATGTAAAGGACATGTTTTTCAAAATAAGCTTTCTTTCCATCCTGGGAAGAAGAGCTATAGGGGAGGAGGATAAGGATTGGGGTGGGTAGGCAAGCTGAACAGGAAGAGAAGGAAATAAGATACCCTAGGACATCTTGAAATCATCTAGAAGTTCTAGTTGTTAAAGTCTACTTTTCATCTAGCAAGTTAGGAAAAAATATCAGTAGGCATCTTATATTTTCTGCTTATAAACTCAGTTGATTAATGATGTTAGCTGAAGAGTAGCAATTACCAACAGCACATTTTGCTCTAGGAAATCCCAAGATCCAGTCACTAAGGGATATTTATGGGAGAGCACAAGAGATTTATGCTATTTATGTAAAGCACTATATGTCTCGGATGATAGTTTGTTTATCTTTACTTCAGAACAGGGATTCCAAAAATACACACGCTGTGAAGACATCATAACAGAGGCCCACAATGTGATAAATTCCAGTCTGTTTCAAGAACAAACTACTGTCAAGTAAACTGATCTTTTAAAAAAATTATGAAAGCAGAGTACCCAGTCACAACCACCTATCATTGGCAAAAAAAAAAAAAAAAAAAAAAAAAAAGTCATGTAAAATAGTGTGAATGCCTGCTAAGTTTATATTCCAGATATCATATTGGAAAATACAATTTGAAAATTATGTTTCATTTTCCGGTCAATTCTAAGAGAATCAAGAGTGACAAATAATGCTATCCACTTGCGCCTTCAATTATTATTTATTTTATGCTGCTAAGAACACATTAAATTGTGTAATGTAATTTGAAGCGATCAAAAAAATTTCTCTATTATACTCATGACATATTATTAGCACAAACTCTTGTTGCTAGCATTTATCCAGTGCTACCTATGTACCAAGCATGTGCAATATTACCTCCCAAACATCTCTGCCAGTAGTTTGATTTTATTGTACATTCATAGTTTAAGCAATAGTGTCTTGGTGACTAAATAAATAACATGTTTTCTGTATTTATGTGTGTATGTATATATATATACACATATACACACATATATACACACACACATACACTCACATATATATTTATATATACACACATACACTCACATATCTATTTATATATACATATATAAATATCTATATATACACAGATATATATAATCTTATATGTAGATATATATAGTCTTTTATATATATAGAGAGATATATATATAATCTTAGGTTATATATTTATATTTTATATGTCTTCCAAATCTCTACAGAAGGCTTATAGCATATTCTTACTGAATTTCAGCCATATCAGAAAATCTAAAATAAATTTTCTATATCAAATTCAAAGTTTCAGAAGTTCAATTTGTCTTATATTTTTAACTACCAATACCATTAGTTATATTTTTTATTTTAACTACTATAATGCCAGTAAGAACAAAAATTAAAAACGAGGTGGTGGATGAGGCAACAATAGAAATAAAAGAAGCTAGGGCAAGACTGAAAAGAAAATCAAAAATAGAATGTGTCATTTTAAGCCAGCAAAAGTAAGTCAAACAAGTGGGAAGCAGGAAATGAGATCCAAAAAAAAAAAAAAAAAAAAGAAAGAAAACATGAAATACCTTAAATGTAAAATGTAAATAAGATGGCAGGAATCAGGAATGATTCCTAATATAAAAGGAGACTTAAAATATATTTAAGTACGATGAATTCAAAAATTAAATACAGATGGTTCCTGACTTATATTGCTTAAAGTACGATTTTTTTGCCTTTACAATGGTGTGAAAGCATACACATTCACATTCAGTAGAAACTGCAACCTTATTTTAAGTAGAGGAGTATCTGTACAGACTCTAAGGCATCAAAAAATAAAATAAAATCTAGGCATAGGTGGTCCATGATGAAAATACATAGGTTGGAAATCAATATATGGACAAATATACATCAGGTAAATATAAATAAAAATAGAACTAGAGTTTTAATTTTAATATATATTCTTTTGTTCCTGGACAGGAAAACAGAAGTCTCTCCAGATTTTTCAAAGGAAAAATTATGATGCTGGAACATGTTGGTAGGGTTAGAGGAGAGAAAACAGTAAGATCAGATTATACCAAAAGTTATCACTTCAGGAAGGTGTTATGATCCTTAGATTAGAGAAACAGAAAATGAAAAACAGTGTTACCAAGTGCACAATCACCCTCTGCTGCTGATGTTGGAAACCCAGCCATCACCAGAACCAAGAGCTTGTAATTCTGCTTTTGATGCAGAAGCATCTAAGCCTCTACGCTTGCATTTGTCCACAATTACTGCTGCTGAGGCTGCTGCAGTAGCTGCTGCTGCTGCTGCTATTGGGTGGGGAGAGCCCCAGACATTCTCCTCCTGAGACCACGGCAGGTCTCTTGGCCATTGACAATACTAGAAGCTTGCTCCTTGAAGGGAAACCCAGAAGTCTGCATTTGTCTGTCACTATTCTTATTAACAAAAACACTACTTCCAATAACCATTTTGGTACCTCCCATGGGAACTTCATGGAAATCTTCTTTACAAAGGTTTTTGGAAATTCAGTGTGCGTGTTTTCAAACCCATACTGTAGAGAAGCAATCATGGCTGAGTACAAATAAATTTTAGAACCAACAAATAGCCACCGTAGCCCACCATTTTTAGTAATCAGCACCCATTCTTATCAACAATGCAATAGACAATGCATACAATAACAATATGATAAATTCTCTCTAAAATGATTCAGCTACACTTTATGCAAACAGACATAGTCTTAATCCCCCAGTTCCATTATTCACTATTTCTGTCACCAGGTGATTTAACACTCATCTAGTTCACTGAAAATTCAACTTAAATATCCTATAATCTAAGAACAAAATTGCAATATAACCACCACAAACACTGCATTGTAAAAAAAAAGAATAAAGAAAAAGATAAAAGTGAAATAATTGGTAAATGTAAAAGGTATGTTTAGTACAAGGAATTAAATATGAACAGCACTGAAGTTTTCATTTAAGAAACAGTTGCATAGATATATGTACAGGACTAATAATTATGATATTAAATTAATAATGAAATATTGGAAAGAGTTTAAGTGTTCAAGAACAGAAGATTGGTTAAATGGTACAACCACAATCATGTACTACCAGCTCTAAAAAGAAATGAGTCATGCCCAGTGGCTCTCTCCCGTAATCCCAGCACTTTGGGAGGCAGAGGTGGGAGGTACACTTGAGCCCAGGAGTTCAAGACCATCCTGGGCAGCATGGGGAAACCTTGTCTCTTCAAAAAATACACAAACTAGCCAGCATGGTAGTATATGCCTGTAGTCCCAGTTGCTCTGGAGGTTGAGGTGGGAGGACTGATTGAGCCTGAGGGGTCAAGGCTGCAGCAAGCCGTGATCATGCCACTGCACTTCAGCCTGAGCAAAAAAGTGAGCCCTGTCTCAAAAGAGGAATAGTCTCTTTCAACTGATATCTACACAGTTTATTTATTTTTTTAATTTTTTATTTATTTATTTATTTTTTTTGAGACGGAGTCTCGCTCTGTCGCCCGGGCTGGAGTGCAGTGGCCGGATCTCAGCTCACTGCAAGCTCCGCCTCCCAGGTTTACGCCATTCTCCTGCCTCAGCCTCCCGAGTAGCTGGGACTACAGGCGCCCGCCACCTCGCCCAGCTAGCTTTTTGTATTTTTTAGTAGAGACGGAGTTTCACTGTGTTAGCCAGGATGGTCTCGATGTCCTGACCTCGTGATCCGCCCGTCACCACCTCCCAAAGTACACAGTTTATTTTTTTATTTTTTTTATTTTTTTTAATTTTTAGTTTTTCTTTTTTTTTTCTTTTTTTTTTAAATTTATTTATTATTATTATACTTTAAGTTGTAAGGTACATGTGCATAACGTGCAGGTTTGTTACATATGTATACTTGTGCCATGTTGGTCTGCTGCACCCATCAACTCGTCATTTACATCAGGTATAACTCCCAATGCAATCCCTCCCCCCTCCCCCCTCCCCATGATAGGCCCCGGTGTGTGATGTTCCCCTTCCTGAGTCCAAGTGATCTCATTGTTCAGTTCCCACCTATGAGTGAGAACATGCGGTGTTTGGTTTTCTGTTCTTGTGATAGTTTGCTAAGAATGATGGTTTCCAGCTGCATCCATGTCCCTACAAAGGACGCAAACTCATCCTTTTTTATGGCTGCATAGTATTCCATGGTGTATATGTGCCACATTTTCTTAATCCAATCTGTCACTGATGGACATTTGGGTTGATTCCAAGTCTTTGCTATTGTGAATAGTGCTGCAATAAACATACATGTGCATGTGTCTTTATAGCAGCATAATTTATAATCCTTTGGGTATATCCCCAGTAATGGGATGGCTGGGTCATATGGTACATCTAGTTCTAGATCCTTGAGGAATCGCCATACTGTTTTCCATAATGGTTGAACTAGTTTACAATCCCACCAACAGTGTAAAAGTGTTCCTATTTCTCCACATCCTCTCCAGCACCTGTTGTTTCCTGACTTTTTAATGATCGCCATTCTAACTGGTGTGAGATGGTATCTCATTGTGGTTTTGATTTGCATTTCTCTGATGGCCAGTGATGATGAGCATTTTTTCATATGTCTGTTGACTGTATGAATGTCTTCTTTTGAGAAATGTCTGTTCATATCCTTTGCCCACTTTTTGATGGGGTTGTTTGTTTTTTTCTTATAAATTTGAGTTCTTTGTAGGTTCTGGATATTAGCCCTTTGTCAGATGAGTAGATTGCAAAAATTTTCTCCCATTCTGTAGGTTGCCTGTTCACTCTGATGGTAGTTTCTTTTGCTGTGCAGAAGCTCTTTAGTTTAATTAGATCCCATTTGTCAATTTTAGCTTTTGCTGCCGTTGCTTTTGGTGTTTTAGACATGAAGTCTTTGCCCATGCCTATGTCCTGAATGGTACTACCTAGGTTTTCCTCTAGGATTTTTATGGTATTAGGTCTAACATTTAAGTCTCTAATCCATCATGAATTAATTTTCGTATAAGGAGTAAGGAAAGGATCCAGTTTCAGCTTTCTACTTATGGCTAGCCAATTTTCCCAGCACCATTTATTAAATAGGGAATCCTTTCCCCATTGCTTGTTTTTCTCAGGTTTGTCAAAGATCAGATGGCTGTAGATGTGTGGTATTATTTCTGAGGACTCTGTTCTGTTCCATTGGTCTATATCTCTGTTTTGGTACCAGTACCATGCTGTTTTGGTTACTGTAGCCTTGTAGTATAGTTTGAAGTCAGGTAGCGTGATGCCTCCAGCTTTGTTCTTTTGACTTAGGATTGTCTTGGAGATGCGGGCTCTTTTTTGGTTCCATATGAACTTTAAAGCAGTTTTTTCCAATTCTGTGAAGAAACTCATTGGTAGCTTGATGGGGATGGCATTGAATCTATAAATTACCTTGGGCAGTATGGCCATTTTCACGATATTGATTCTTCCTATCCATGAGCATGGTATGTTCTTCCATTTGTTTGTGTCCTCTTTTATTTCACTGAGCAGTGGTTTGTAGTTCTCCTTGAAGAGGTCCTTTACATCCCTTGTCAGTTGGATTCCTAGGTATTTTATTCTCTTTGAAGCAATTGTGAATGGAAGTTCATTCATGATTTGGCTCTGTGTTTGTCTGTTATTGGTGTATAAAAATGCTTGTGATTTTTGCACATTAATTTTGTATCCTGAGACTTTGCTGAAGTTGCTTATCAGCTTAAGGAGATTTTGGGCTGAGACGATGGGGTTTTCTAAATATACAATCATGTCATCAGCAAACAGGGACAATTTGACTTCTTCTTTTCCTAACTGAATACCCCTGATTTCTTTCTCTTGCCTAATTGTCCTAGCCAGAACTTCCAACACTATGTTGAATAGGAGTGGTGAGAGAGGGCATCCCTGTCTTGTGCCAGTTTTCAAAGGGAATTTTTCCAGTTTTTGCCCATTCAGTATGATATTGGCTGTGGGTTTGTCATAAATAGCTCTTATTATTTTGAGGTACGTTCCATCAATACCGAATTTATTGAGCGTTTTTAGCATGAAGGGCTGTTGAATTTTGTCAAAAGCCTTTTCTGCATCTATTGAGATAATCACGTGGTTCTTATCTTTGGTTCTGTTTATATGCTGGATTATGTTTATTGATTTGCGAATGTTGAACCAGCCTTGCATCCCAGGGATGAAGCCCACTTGATCATGGTGGATAAGCTTTTTGATGTGTTGTTGAATCCGGTTTGCCAGTATTTTATTGAGGATTTTTGCATCGATGTTCATCAGGGATATTGGTCTAAAATTCTCTTTTTTTGTTGTGTCTCTGCCAGGCTTTGGTATCAGGATGATGTTGGCCTCATAAAATGAGTTAGGGAGGATTCCCTCTTTTTCTATTGATTGGAATAGTTTCAGAAGGAATGGTACCAACTCCTCCTTATACCTCTGGTAGAATTCAGCTGTGAATCCATCTGGACCTGGACTTTTTTTGGTTGGTAGGCTATTAATTATTGCCTCAATTTCAGAGCCTACTATTGGTCTATTCAGGGATTCAACTTCTTCCTGGTTTAGTCTTGGAAGAGTGTAAGTGTCCAGGAAATTATCCATTTCTTCTAGGTTTTCCAGTTTATTTGCGTAGAGGTGTTTATAGTATTCTCTGATGGTAGTTTGTATTTCTGTGGGGTCGGTGGTGATATCCCCTTTATCATTTTTAATTGCGTCAATTTGATTCTTCTCTCTTTTCTTCTTTATTAGTCTTGCTAGTGGTCTGTCAATTTTGTTGATCTTTTCAAAAAACCAACTCCTGGATTCACTGATTTTTTGGAGGGTTTTTTGTGTCTCTATCTCCTTCAGTTCTGCTCTGATCTTAGTTATTTCTTGCCTTCTGCTAGCTTTCGAATGTGTTTGCTCTTGCTTCTCTAGTTCTTTTAATTGCGATGTTAGAGTGTCAATTTTAGATCTTTCCTGCTTTCTCTTGTGGGCATTTAATGCTATAAATTTCCCTCTACACACTGCTTTAAATGTGTCCCAGAGATTCTGGTATGTTGTATCTTTGTTCTCATTGGTTTCAAAGAACATCTTTATTTCTGCCTTCATTTCGTTATGTACCCAGTAGTCATTCAGGAGCAGGTTGTTCAGTTTCCATGTAGTTGAGCGGTTTTGATTGAGTTTCTTAGTCCTGAGTTCTAGTTTGATTGCACTGTGGTCTGAGAGACAGTTTGTTATAATTTCTGTTCTTGTACATTTGCTAAGGAGTGCTTTACTTCCAATTATATGGTCAATTTTGGAGTAAGTACGATGTGGTGCTGAGAAGAATGTATATTCTGTTGATTTGGGGTGGAGAGTTCTATAGATGTCTATTAGGTCTGCTTGCTGCAGAGATGAGTTCAATTCCTGGATATCCTTGTTAACTTTCTGTCTTGTTGATCTGTCTAATGTTGACAGTGGAGTGTTGAAGTCTCCCATTATTATTGTATGGGAGTCTAAGTCTCTTTGTAAGTCTCTAAGGACTTGCTTTATGAATCTGGGTGCTCCTGTATTGGGTGCATATATATTTAGGATAGTTAGCTCTTCCTGTTGAATTGATCCCTTTACCATTATGTAATGGCCTTCTTTGTCTCTTTTGATCTTTGATGGTTTAAAGTCTGTTTTATCAGAGACTAGTATTGCAACCCCTGCTTTTTTTTGTTCTCCATTTGCTTGGTAAATCTTCCTCCATCCCTTTATTTTGAGCCTATGTATGTCTCTGCGTGTGAGATGGGTCTCCTGAATACAGCAGACTGATGGGTCTTGACTCTTTATCCAGTTTGCCAGTCTGTGTCTTTTAACTGGAGCATTTAGTCCATTTACATTTAAGGTTAGGATTGTTATGTGTGAACTTGATCCTGCCATTATGATATTAACTGGTTATTTTGCTCATTAGTTGATGCAGTTTCTTCCTAGCCTCGATGGTCTTTACATTTTGGCATGTTTTTGCAATGGCTGGTACCGGTTGTTCCTTTCCATGTTGAGTGCTTCCTTCAGGGTCTCTTGTAAGGCAGGCCTGGTGGTGACAAAATCTCTAAGCATTTGCTTATCTGTAAAGGATTTTATTTCTCCTTCACTTATGAAACTTAGTTTGGCTGGATATGAAATTCTGGGTTGAAAATTCTTTTCTTTAAGAATGTTGAATATTGGCCCCCACTCTCTTCTGGCTTGTAGAGTTTCTGCCGAGAGATCTGCTGTTAGTCTGATGGGCTTCCCTTTGTGGGTAACCCGACCTTTCTCTCTGGCTGCCCTTAAGATTTTTTCCTTCATTTCAACTTTGGTGAATCTGGCAATTATGTGTCTTGGAGTTGCTCTTCTCGAGGAGTATCTTTGTGGCGTTCTCTGTATTTCCTGGATTTGAATGTTGGCCTGCCCTACTAGGTTGGGGAAGTTCTCCTGGATGATATCCTGAAGAGTGTTTTCCAACTTGGTTCCATTTTCCCCCTCACTTTCAGGCACCCCAATCAGACGTAGATTTGGTCTTTTTACATAATCCCATACTTCTTGCAGGCTTTGTTCATTTCTTTTTCTTCTTTTTTCTTTTGGTTTCTCTTCTCGCTTCATTTCATTCATTTGATCCTCAATCGCTGATACTCTTTCTTCCAGTTGATCGAGTCGGTTACTGAAGCTTGTGCATTTGTCACATATTTCTCGTGTCATGGTTTTCATCTCTTTCATTTCGTTTATGACCTTCTCTGCATTAATTACTCTAGCTGTCAATTCTTCCACTTTTTTTTCAAGATTTTTAGTTTCTTTGCGTTGGGTACGTAATTCCTCCTTTAGCTCTGAGAAATTTGATGGACTGAAGCCTTCTTCTCTCATCTCGTCAAAGTCATTCTCCGTCCAGCTTTGATCCGTTGCTGGCGATGAGCTGCGCTCCTTTGCCGGGGGAGATGTGCTCTTATTTTTTGAATTTCCAGCTTTTCTGCCATGCTTTTTCCCCATCTTTGTGGTTTTATCTGCCTCTGGTCTTTGATGATGGTGATGTACTGATGGGGTTTTGGTGTAGGTGTCCTTCCTGTTTGATAGTTTTCCTTCTAACAGTCAGGACCCTCAGCTGTAGGTCTGTTGGAGATTGCTTGAGGTCCACTCCAGACCCTGTTTGCCTGGGTATCAGCAGCAGAGGCTGCAGAAGATAGAATATTTCTGAACAGCGAGTGTACCTGTCTGATTCTTGCTTTGGAAGCTTCCTCTCAGGGGTGTACTCCACCCTGTGAGGTATGGGGTGTCAGACTGCCCCTAGTGGGGGATGTCTCCCAGTTAGGCTACTCAGGGGTCAGGGACCCACTTGAGCAGGCAGTCTGTCCCTTCTCAGATCTCAACCTCCGTGTTGGGAGATCCACTGCTCTCTTCAAAGCTGTCAGACAGAGTCGTTTGCGTCTGCAGAGCTTTCTGCTGCTTTGTTGTTGTTGTTGTTGTTGTTGTGTAGCTGTGCCCTGTCCCCAGAGGTGGAGTCTACAGAGACAGGCAGGTTTCCTTGAGCTGCTGTGAGCTCCACCCAGTTGGAGCTTCCCAGCAGCTTTGTTTACCTACTTAAGCCTCAGCAATGGTGGGCGCCCCTCCCCCAGCCTCGCTGCTGCCTTGCTGGTAGATCACAGACTGCTGTGCTAGCAATGAGGGAGGCTCCGTGGGCGTGGGACCCTCCCGGCCAGGTGTGGGATATGATCTCCTGGTGTGCCTGTTTGCTTAAAGCACAATATTGGGGTGGGAGTTACCCGATTTTCCAGGTGTTGTGTGTCTCAGTTCCCCTGGCTAGGAAAAGGGATTCCCTTTCCCCTTGCGCTTCCCAGGTGAGGCGATGCCTCGCCCTGCTTCAGCTCTCGCTGGTCGGGCTGCAGCAGCTGACCAGCACCGATCGTCCAGCACTCCCCAGTAAGATGAACCCAGTACCTCAGTTGAAAATGCAGAAATCACCGGTCTTCTGTGTCGCTCGCGCTGGGAGTTGGAGACTGGAGCTGTTCCTATTCGGCCATCTTGCTCCGCCCCCCCCCACAGTTTATTTTTAAAAGCAAGGTGCATATAGTATATTCAGTATGATTATTCTATGTAAGAAATGAAGGAAATTAGATAATATGTTTATAGATACACACTCAGTTTTGCTTTAAAAATACAGATAAATAGGCCAGGCACAGTGGCTCATGCCTGTAACTTGGGAGGCTAAGGTAGGAGAATCACTTGAACCCGGGAGGCAGAGGTTTCTGTGAGCCGAGATCATGCCACTTCACTCCAGCCTGGGCAAAAGAGTGAGACTCTGTCTCAAAAAAAGAGAAAAATATACAGATAGATAGATGATTGATAGATAGATAGATAGATAGATAGATAGATAGATAGATAGATAGATTTGAAACAAATAACAATTTGTAACTATGGGAACAGAGACTCTTGTATAACAAAACCATCTAAAGAGTTTTCACTTTTGATTTACTAAATAAAATTATCTTTTCAAAACGTAAATAATTTACAAATGTCTAAAATTAAAAACAAAATAAAAACAAATGATCCTCACCATATAACAAACTGGTAACAAAGCTCAGAGTAAGGATTGATCATAAATAACTTTAAAATACAGGGTTTTAACTGTAACATTTCAGTGAAATATATCCTAAGAGCAAAACAAACTAAAAGAAATAATCTTTACATGGTAATTTTAAATTTTGTATTTATAGTGATATGGTTATTTTAGAGACTTTTATATTTATATTAATTTATAGCAGATCAGTTATACTTTTTGGATTATGATTTTTACTGTAAAAGGTAAAGATACAATCAGTTTTTAAGTATAAAATATGTAGCAATGATAACAAATTTGATGTTTAAAAATATGCAATTATATATATTAAATATATAATATGTAGCTCTGACCACTAAATTGACCCCAAATCAATGCCAACCTAGGTGCAAATGAGTGCCCCTAAAACTTTCATTTTGATCTCAAATACAATTTCTTCAGAAAATTAACCAAGAGTCTTTGGAGACATGACTGATTGCAGATTTGAGTCAGGTAAGTGATACAGTTTGGATGTTTCTCCCCTCTGAATTTCATATTGAAATGTGATTTCCAATGTTGGAGATGTGGCCTGGTGGGAGGTGATTGTATCACAGGAAAGAAAATAGGCCGGGCGCGGTGGCTCAAGCCTGTAATCCCAGCACTTTGGGAGGCCGAGACGGGCGGATCACAAGGTCAGGAGATCGAGACCATCCTGGCTAACATGGTGAAACACCGTCTCTACTAAAGAATACAAAAAACTAGCCGGGCGAGGTGGCGGGCGCCTGTAGTCCCAGCTACTCGGGAGGCTGAGGCAGGAGAATGGCGTGAACCCAGGAGGCGGAGCTTGCAGTGAGCTGACATCCGGCCACTGCACTCCAGCCTGGGTGACAGAGCCAGACTCCGTCTCAAAAACAAAAAAACAAAAAAACAAAACAAAAAAGAAAATATTGTGAATGTTTTAGCACCATCCCCTTAGTGACAAATGAGTTCTCCGTCAATTAGCTCAAGCAAGATTTGGTTGTTTAAAAGAGTCTGTGACCTTCCTCTCCTCTCTCTCACTCCTGCTCTCACCATTTGACATGCTGGCTGCCTTACCTTTTGCATTCTGGCATGATTTAAAGTTTCCTGAGGCTCTCACCAGAACGTGAAAGATGCCAGCGTGATGCATCCTGTATTGCTGGCAGAACTGTGAACCAATTATACCTCTTTTCTTTATAAATTACCCAGTATAACGACACAAAATGGACTAAGATGGTAAGATATAAGGTAAACCTCAGATAACTTTTTGGCACAAAAATGGAAAGAAATTTCCAAAAAAAAAAAAAAAAAAAAATTGTTGGAGTCCCATCAAAAGGATCAGAAGCCAGACTGCAGGGTAAAACTGTCGCAATTTGTGCATCTAAAATAATAGTGACATTAACAATTACAAACATAGCGAGTCAATTAAAATCCATAATTATAGAATGATCATTAAAGAAGAGAAATCTAGAAAAAAAAACACTATTCAAAGTCATTGGTAAAACATCTCTTTTATTTCAAATTGTATTAAAATATGTATAAGTATGTGTTTTTCTTTCCTTTTGTTCCCACGCTTTACAGTAACTGAATAAAGATACTTTGTATAGGAAAATCTCAACTTTAAGAAATATTTCAGGAGAATATTGTTGAATTTATTGGTAGAATTAGAAATCCATTATAGTTCTACAAATGTTAATAAAATTAACTTATACCATGATTATCAATTGAAGTGAAAACAATTACGTGTCTAGTGTCAAAGTAATGCCACACAGTTATCCTCTAGTCTCAAGAGAGGAAAAGGAATCATAATGAAGGGTTCACTTGTCATCACCCTGCCTCTAGAGGTCAATATCAGCATCATTAGTAGTAAGTACATCAGATAAGTCCCCTGTAGTAATGTATAACATCATTTATGATGCATTTTAGGCAAGTATGTTTAACTTAAATCTATCAAACCTTTAAATGTGAATACAGAGAATAGGTAAATAACCTAAATGGTATCACATAGCAAACCATGGAATATTTTAGAAGATAACTGGCATAGTCTGTTTAGTAAGCCAGAAACAGGAAATTTAAAGCAAATCCATGTTAAAAACAAAATTGCTTTCAAAGGAAACTATAACCACATAAAATGTTTTTATAGGCAAATCTAGTAAACCAATTTTAAAGAAAACTGGGAAGATATTGACTTACGGATAAGTGATATAGATGAAGATAACTATTAAGGCACTTCAGCAAATTAACAAAATGTCAGAAATCCAGTGGAAGAATTGATGTGAACAACCACAACAACAACAAAAAAATGAAGATGAAACCCAAAAGGATAAGATACTTAGAAGGATATTCACATTTGATGGTAAACAAAAATGCTAATTAAATAGTAAAACGTCACTTAATACCTATTCAAATGGTATAAATTTGTCGATATGATGTTTATTGTTAGGGACGCAGGTACATAGTTTGCTTGGCACAAAAAGCACATCCTTTCTTAAGAGTTATCTAAAAGTACTACTGGCTCTCACAGTCTTCTCTCTTTCTTCACTAAAGTTTTTATTGTATGCTAAAACATTTTAAACTTCTCTGTTAATATCCTGCAGTGTCTTAGTTGAAGATATCCTCCTATACAAAATGGGTTATTTTCACAGGTGTTTCAGTAATCTACCAACGTAGGATTCACTTACTTACTTAGTTTCTTTGTTTAACTTTTACTTTTCTGTACAAAGTGTGTAGTGTAAAAAAGTTAAAAAAGTGTAAAAAAGTTAAGCCCCCAAACTGCAGGAGAGCAGTACTGGGAATAAATATGTTGAATGGAAATATTTTTTTCCCCACAATTCTATACGAGGCCCAAGACACGAGATTTCTTTTCAACATGTTTATTATTGGGCCAATTTATTTCCAAACTCTCTTCTATTCACTTTAAAAATTATTATCATTTATATTTTAGACAGAAAGGAATCTTGGCAAAAAAAAAAAAAAAACTAATCAGAAAGTGATAAAGTAAAACTGCAAATGAGTGAGGAGCTAATTGATGCACTGAGGTACTGGAAGAGTCATAAAGTGCTAGGATTAAGAGCAAGGATCAGAAGTTTTATTATTCTAAAAATACACACACTTCACTCTGAATGAAGAAAGAAGGAATGAAATAATGAAGATAGAACGGCTGTTCTTGATTGAAAAAGAATACGAAAGTCTATGGAGTCTGGCTGCCTCTCTTTTAAAAGAAACAAAATATTTTTCTATGTAAGGAAAATATGGTTTTAGATAGTAGTTCTGCATCTTGACTGTACATTGGAATCATCTAGGAAGTATTAAAAACTACTGATGACTGCTGCCCATTCTGAGTTGCAAACTTAATTTGTCTGTATTATGTCTGGAGCATCAGGATTTTTTTTAAGCTTTCCTGGTGATTTTAAGGTGCAGACAATTGTGAAACTACATGCATAGGAAGCTAAAAAAAAGGTTTGAAAATAAATTTAAGCCAAAAGACACAGATGATACCTACGAAAAGTTGCTGAACACAGGGAAGGTTTAATTGAGATTGGATGCATGCCCAATTTATAGTACTCCTAACCAGCCTAATGGTTTAATAGTTTAAACATTGTCGAAACATATAGTCACACAAAGAAAATTTTGAGGTCAGCATATCTATTGGAACCTCGAAATCAATTACAACTTACTACGCCAAATAGTCCTAGGACCTAGGTAAAAATGGGTACCTAAAGTGCCCAGTAATTTCACTTCAATAACATAGCCCATATCTATTTTACAATAAAGTCTTCTTGTGAACCAAAATCTTTATCCATGCCCTCGATGCTCCAAAATAAAGTTAATGCATGTGACAGAAGTGCACTTATTGTGAACCTTCTATAATAGATCTGAGGAACAATGTATGTCACATTTGACAGCTTTGCTTTCCAAACAAACTAGTGTTTTTCCTTCCAGTATAAAGGCAAACATACAAATAAGATTTTCATTACTAAGCTATTGACCTGATGGCTTTTTTGTATTTTTTTTTTTCAATCATCAATGACAGAAGCAAATTATTTGATGTATTAGAAAATATATGTTCTAGAAACTGTTATGTCTTTAATCACTACTCTCATAGAATGATAACTGCTTGGTTATGGGTTAAATCATACAATTGGATCCCTCATGTTTCTTAAATAGCAGTTATGTATTAGCCTGTTCTCACACTGCTATGAAGAAATACCTGAGACTGGGCAATTCATAAAGGAAAGAGGTTTGATTAACTCACAGTTCTGCGTGGTTGTGGAGGCCTCAGGAAACTTATAATCATGATGGAGGGCAAAGGAGAAGCAGGCACCTTCTTCACAGAGCAGCAGGATGAAGCGAGTGCAAGTAGGAGAAATGCCAGACGCTTATAAAACCATCAGATCTCCTGAGACTCATTCATTATCACAATAATAGCATGGCGGAAACTGCTCCCTTGATTCAATTATTTAATACCTCCTCCTGGTCCTGCCCTTGACATACAGAGATTATGGGGATTACAACTCAAAGTGAGATTTGGGTGGAACACAGAGTCAAACGATATCATAGTGTTTCTCAAGTTTAAATTTTTATTAAGAAAAAAATTATGAATCCTTCAATGATATATTTTATTAGAAAATAATTAAAATAAAGACATAAAATTAGGTGTAGGTTTCTTATGCTAGTCGCCCTTTTATAATTTTAAAGCCAAAATGATTTGACAAATTAAACATAACAAAGCCAAACAATAAAATCTCAAATTAATTACATTTAAAAATACATATTTTACTAAGAACAAGCGCCATTTCAAGAAAAATATTAATTCCTTAAGAAAAGAGCTTTCCTCCCTCTTCGGCACTTCTTTATCACCTGGCTGAGTTTCATTTATAACACCAAACTCAACTATTAAAATCACTGCAAAATCCTTTGTTTGTATAGTGCATCCTACACATAAAATCAACCTCTGATATTATCTCTCTATCCCATAATAACCAGGCAATAAAGTTTAGGAAAAAATGTAACAGTAAACACAAATAAGATGAGCTTTGAAATTATATTATATTATAGTCCTCAATAGTAAAGTAGCTATCCAGATGTGCAAGATACAATAATATGACTTTTATTAGATTTTAGGTGAAAAGAAAAATAGTATTTTTATGAAGAATTCAGATAATTATGTGATACATCTCTTACTCTGTTTTGGAAATAATGATATAATTAGCCACAAATAAGAGGTGGTAAATTGACTTATTGCTCTAAAACTCATGATACTCAAAGACAGTAGTATTTTATTCACACAGATTCTGAATGCAAATCATCGATAGTTGGCTCTTTCTACATTTTAGTTTATTCTAATACAAAATAAAAATAATAGCATTATCAATTTTGGCTTCTTGTTATTAATAATCAACAGATGTATCATAAGCACAACATTGCATTCTAACATACTTTTTACTCATACAAATAGATTGGAGTTTTTATTTCATGAAGATCTTCCCCATTGTTAACTTTAGATAAATTGAAAAATTTATTTCTAAACTTAATAGGTGTCAGAAATTCACACAATTTTTTGAGAAAAGAGCACATAGAACATCCTAGAATGAAAAGAGAATTACCTATTAGCTAAATAAAATGTTAAATGCCGTAACTAAAAATGAATTTTACAAAATACCATGACTATTGCTTTATTTTTGTTTGGTCAACTATTTAATGTTAAAATTGCCCACATTAAGGAATGGTTATGTTTGCTGCATATTCCTGTAGTATTTTCAACTTAGATAAATATTTCTGATCACATCACTTAAAAAGAACACCACTCAACAATTTTAATCAAAAAAGCTTATGCATCTAAAATTAAACATTCAAACACAATTTAAAGTCATAAAATATTTAGAAAATGAAAAAAAATCACATCACCACTTTATATTGGGCGTAAGTGGGTTTCCACAATTATTTACAATGGTTTGCCCGGACCCATCAGTATAAGTATCTGCCTACCTGAGTAAGTACAATATTGTGAGTAGTTTTCTAAAATTTTCAGTATTATCTATGAATGTTACTCTCTAATAAAATCTGAAATTACCTTTGCAAAACTGAAGTTACAAGTTGCTCATTGCATACTTAATTGTCCATTAGGAAGAGAACTAACAACAAACAAATCAAGAAAATTGTTTCTGCTGAAGATTATCTATAATTTCTATTGCTTCTTATCGTAAAATGAAGTAAGGTGACAAGTAATAACATCAGAGATTCACCTGCCCTTCATAACACTTCATTTTTCTGATATGTTTTTTCGTATTTTATTTATTTACTTTTATACTTTTTAATTTAATTTTAATTTTTAATTACCATGGACACCTAATAATTGTCCATATTCATGAGGTACATGTGATATTTTTATGGAAGCATATAATGTGTAATTATCAAATCAGGGTAATCAGAATATCTATCGCCTCAATCATTTATCATTTATTTGTGTTAGAAACATTCAAATTTCACTCTTTTCATTATTTTAAAATATACAAAATATTATTATTAACCGTAGTCACCAAATTGTGCTAGTGAACACTAAATTTATTCATTCTATCTGTGTTTTTGTACCCATTAGCCATTTTGTCTTTTTTCAGTACTCCTTCCTAATATCTTTCCTAGCCTCCAGTAACCATAATTCTACTCTCAATATTCATGAATTCAGTTTTCTTTTAGCTTCCACATATGAGTGAGAACATGTAATATTTGTCTTTCTGTACTGACTTATTCCACTTAACATAATGTCCTTCAGTTCTATCCATGTTGTTGCAAATAACAAGATTTCATTCTTTTTTATAGTTGGATAATTTTCCACTTTGCATATGTGCTGCATTTTCTTTATTCGTTAATCCGTTGATGGAAATTTAGGTTGATCCCATATCTTGGCTATTGTGAATAGTGCTTCAGTAAACATGAGAGTGCAGATATCTCTTTGATTGACTGGTTTTCTTTCTTTTGAATATCTACCTAACAGTGGAATTGCTGGATCACATCGTAGTTCTATTTTCAGCCTTGTAAGTAATCTCCACACTGTTCTCCATAGAGGCTGTACTAATTTACATTCCCACCAACAGTGTATGAGGGTAAGTGTTTTCCTTTCTCCACATTCTCACCAGCATCTTTTGGACAAAAGCAATTTTATCTGGAGTGAAATATCTCATTTAAGTTTTGATTTTCATTTATCAGATGGTTAGAGATGTTGAGCATTTTTCTCATATACCTGTTGGCCATTTTTATGTCTCCTTTTGAGAAATGTCTGTTTAGAACTTTTGCTCATTTCTAAATCAGATTTTTATTTTTTTCTTATTGAGTTTTTTGAGCTTTTATATATTCTGTTTGTCAATCCCTTGTCAGATGAATACTTTGCAAATATGTTCTCCCATTCTGTGGGTTGTCTCTCCACTTTGTTAATTGTTTCCTTTGCTGTGCAGAAGCTTTTTAGTATAATGTGATTCTGTTTGCCTATTTTTGCATTGGTTGCCTGTTGTTTTGAGGTCTTATTCAATAAATCTTTGCCTGACCTACATCCTGGAATGTTTTCCCCTATGTTTTTTTCTAGTAGCTTCATAATTTCAGACCTTGGATTTCAGACTTTTGATTTGAGTTTTGAATATGGCAACAGATAGGGGTCTAGTTTCATTCCTTTCTTATGGATACCTAGCTTTCCTAGCACCATTTATTGAAAAGACTTACCTTTCTCCAGTGTATATTCTTGACACCTTTTTCAAAAATGAGTTGAGTATAGAGGTATGGATTTATTTCTGGGTTCCGTATTTTGTTCCACTGATCTATGTGTCTGTTTTGATGCCAGAACCATGCTGTTTTGGTTACTATAACTTTGTAGTGTAATTTGAAGTCAAGTAATGCAATTACTTCAGCTTTGTTCTTTTTGCTTAGAATGGCTTTGGCTATTCTGGGTCTTTTGTGTTTCTATATAAATTCTAGGATCATTTTTTCCATTTCTGTGAAGAATGTCATTGGTATTTTGATATGGACTGCACTGAATTTATAGATTGCTTTGAGTAGTATGGACCTTTTAATGATATTTATTCTTTCAATCCATGAACATGGAATATCTTTCCATTTGTTTTTTGCCCTTTTCAATTGCTTGCATCAATATTTTGTAGCATTCATTATAGAGATCTTTTTCTAGAATGGTGGAGAATATACTTGGTAAGTATATTCCTAGGTATTTTATTTATTTGTAGCTCTTGTTAATTGGATTACTTTTGGTGTTTCCTTTACATATTGCTCAATATTGGCATATAGACATGTTTTAATTGTATTTATTGAATACTGTAAACATTTACTGAATCATTGTAATATTAATTGAAATGTCCTGTTTGACGTCAGCAGAGAAAAGACAATTTTTGAAGAACATTTATTTATTGGTAACTTTAAGTGACCTTAATAATCTGTTAAGCAGTATAAAGCTACTTTATTTTCAGAAAGTATTAATATTCATTCTTTATCTCTTTTTGTTCCATATTACTTTTCTTTGCTCACTCTGCTTTTCGTAGTTTCAATTATTTCAACTCTTCAAGCATTCTTATATCAACACCTTAGCCACCATGTATATTTACATTTGCTTTCAAGTAATTCACTTGGATTCTAATAATCTCTCATATTTATCATTTAACATATTTTCAAGACATAGTATTAGGTTTTTTTGCTCTTTCATTGTATGTAACTAAATGAAGATAAGAAGAAATTCTACTCAATGCCTCAACCAAGCTCCTCTGAAACTTATATCATGAATGTTGCCAACTGCCTATCCTCAGTCAGACAGGGAAGAAGGCACTAAGATCAGTGTGAATCCATACCCCAAAACGTAGATCAACAAAGAGATCCATCCCAGGGATCTGCTTACCTGAAGCAGAAAGTACTGGACATCATAAATGATAAGATCACTTACTTTACTAGTAAATGTGTTGAATTCCTGTGGACTAGATTAGTGTGAGAGTTTGAAAAACCTAGGTTCCCAATCAGAGGGGTCATCTACACAATTTTAGATCCTCACAGTGAGGATCTAAAAATAATCTTCTAGTGTTCATGGCAGGGAGATAGGAAGATAAGACATGGTAAAAGTTCCCCAGATTCTTTACCCAGACGAAGGCTGATTCTGCAGGGGAAAAACTTTGTTAGAGCATTTTATAAGAACTTTATTTTACCTGGCTACCTCAGAGAATTTCTATCCAACTTTGTCCCCCTCCAACTTACTTGTCTCAACTAAAAAAAACAACAACAAAAGTATACAAAACAGGGAACAAAATTCCAGGAAAATATATTGGATCTGTCTGCTACAGCCCAAGAAAAGAGCAATGTGCAGTGAAGAAAGAGAGGCAAAAACAGAAAAGCTGTATCCCTGGAGGAGGAAGAGCAATACCGGTAAAACCACATTCCAAGACATAGGCCTATGAAAATACTAAGGTTTTTATCAGAAAATTAACACTTAATTTTAATAAAAACACTTCTCTCTCTCAAACTCTACCACCACACCAGAGAGCCTCTAATGGATTGCAGTTGAAGGAGTTGGAGGAGTCAGACTTTATCTGAGTAGCAATACAAACAGAAGCCCTTTTCCTCCACCAAAAAAACAAACAAAAAAAAAAAACAAAAAAAAAAAAAACAAAAAAAAAACAGAGAGAGAGAGAGAGAAAGAGAGAAAGGAACAAAGACATAAGAGGAATTTTAATCTGAACTCCTAGCACAATTAACATAGATGTTTAACTGAAGGCCTGTTCAGCTCAATATCCATTATGCATGCATGTATGGCTTTCAACAAAAAAATTACAAGACATACCAAAAGGAAAGAAAAAAAGTTTGAGGACTCAAAGCTATCATCAGAACCAGACTCACCTAGGACATAACATTATCAGAAAATGAATTTTAAAATAATTATTATTGTTAAGGCTTCAAATAGAAAATACAGCAAACATGCAAGAGCAAATGGGTAATGTCAAGTGAGAGATAAAAACTAGAAGTAAAAAATGAAATGTAAAACTAGAAATAAAAAACAGAAGGAGAAATAAAGAATTTTCATAATGAATTCAACAGTTCATTCAATGAACAAAAGAAAACAAAAGCTATAAATTGAAGATTTGTTAATAGTAACTTCTGAAACAGAAATGCAAAGAGAAAAAAGGTAAAACAACTAGAAGAAAACATCCAAGAACTGAGGTACAATATAAAAAGTTATAAAAGCAACAAAATTGGTAAAACAGAAAAAGACCAGAGAGAGAATGGTACAGGAATATTTGAAATAATAATTCAGAACTTTCCAAAAAAAAAAAAAAACAGTCTATAGATTGAGAAAGTTTATAGAACACCGAGCAGGATAAATATCAAACAATATACACCTGAGTATATGGCATTCCCAAACTTCTAGAAGAATGGAAAAAACAGAGAAAAACTTGGAAGCCAAAGGTGTAAAATCCTTTTACTTATTAAAAAAAAAATTACTACGGTTTGAATCTTCATTTCCCAAAAATTTATATGTTGAAATACTAACCACCAAATTTATGGTATTAGGAGGGGTGCCTTTGGGACATGATTAGGTCATAAAGACAGAACTCTCACAATTAGGATTAGTATTCTTAGAAAAGAGAACCCAGAGGCCTCTTTCCTTCTGCCAGGTAAAGACACAGTGAAAAGATGGTTGTCTAGAAAGTAGACCCTCCCAAAAGGTCAAATTTGGTTGCACCTTAACCTTGGACTTTTGTTTTATTTTGTTTTTGAGACAGAGTCTTACTCTGTCACCCAGGCTAGAGTGCAGTGGCATGATCTCAGCTCACTGCTGCCACCACCACCTCCCAGATTCAAGCAATTCCCCTGCCTCAGCCTCTCAAGTAGCTGGGACTACAGGTGCCCACCACCAAGACCAGCTAATTTTTGTATTTTTAGTAGAGATGGGGTTTTACCATGTTGGCCAGTCTGGTCTCCAACTCCTGAAGTCAAGTTGTCTGCCCGCCTCAGCCTTCCAAAGTGCTGGGATTATAGGTGTGAGCCACCACACTGGGCCAGTCTTGGGCTTTCTTCAGAACTGTAGTAATACATTGTTTATAAGCCACTCAGTCTATGATATTTTATTATAGCAGCCAGAACAAACTAAAACAATACAACTAATATAAGCAAGACAGTGGAAAAAAAATTTAGTGTTGAAAGAAAAAATAAAACCACAAACTGAGGATTCTTCTTCAAAAGTGAGGGACAAATAGGGCTTTCTAAAAAAAAAAAAAAAAAAAAAAAAAAAAAAAAAAAAAAAAAAAAAAACCTTGAGGGAATTCATTATTCATTACTAGCTAATTGGCTCAGTAAAGAATATTAAAAGAATCTCTTCAGGCAGGAGGTCATATAGATCAGAAAATGGAATGTATCTAAATAAATGCAGGTACAATAAAAATATTTAATGTGTTATTCTTAAACGTAACTGCTTAAGGAAATAACACTAACAATGTATTGAGTGACTATTATACACAGATAAGTGAATCAAATGTCAGCAATGGCACAAAGGATGAAAGAAAGAATTGAGACTACTCTGTTATAAACTACCTGTGCTACAAATAAAGGGAAATGGTGTTATTTGAATGTACACTTACATTATTTTAAAATGTATATTAGAAGCTCTAAGGCAATCTTTCATTTGCTCAAAAAATATAATTAATGTACTAAGAGAGGAGATAAAATAGAATTTTAAAAAGTGATCAGTTGAAACCTAGAAAGTCAGAAGGGATATAAGAAAACAAAAGATGAATACAATGAACAGAAAGCAATTACTAAAATAGTAGGTTTAAATACAACTATATCAATTATCACTATACATGTGAATGGTCTAAACATTGAATTTAAAAAGCAGATAACTGGATTGAATTTTTTTTTAAAAAAGCAACTACATGTTGTCTATAATAAATCCACTTGAAATATAAAAATATTTATAATTGTACGTGTATTACTTAAATTTAAATATAATCTTCAGGTTAAAAGTAACAATATGGAAAAAGATATAGAGTTATAACACCAATCAAAACAGCACTGGAGTAGCTAGCTATATTAATTTGAAAAAGACTTCAAAACAAAGAAGATTATCAGGAATAAAGAGAAGCATATGAAAATAAAGGGATCATTTATTCAAAGGGGCATGACAATCCTAAATACGTGAGCACCTACCAACAGAGCATCAAATCATATAAGGCAAAAACTGATAGAACTAAAAGAAGGAAGAGACAAATTGACTTTTTTGGAGATTTCAGCACATCTCTGTCAATAATTGATACATCAGGTAGGCAGAAATGAGTAAGGAAATAAATGACCTGAATGGCAGTATCAATCAATTTAATCTACTTGATAATTATAGAATACTTCATCCAGAAATAGAAGAATTCACATTCTTCTCAAGCATAAATGGAATATTCATGGGTAGATTACATCATAGCTATTAAAAACACTTTAATAAATTTAAAAGAATATAAATTACACAAAGTATGTACTTTGATTATTAAAATTCATGTTAACATACTGAAAAATGAAAAAAAATTATATTAAAAGATGCAGAAAAGTTTATCACACATTCATGATAAAAACTATCAAAAAAACTATAAATAGAAGTGTTTTTTAAAACTAATAAAGGGTATATATGAGACTATCCATAGTTAACATCATACTTAATAGAAAGAGACTGAATATATTCCTCTTAAATTCAAGAACTAAGCAGTAAGTCATCTATCAATACTCATATTAAACATCAGTTGAATGTCCTATCTAATATAATGAAAAAGAATTTAAAAAGACATCCAGATTCAGAGGAAAAATTAAATGTGTCCTTAATTTCAGGTGACATGATTGGCTATATAGAACACCTCAAATAATATAGAAAACTAATAGGCCGAGTATAATAAGGTCACTGAATACAAGGTCAATATACAAAAGTTGTTTCCTTTTTTATGATGTGGCAAATAACAATTGGAATATAAATTTAAAAAAATACAATTTACAATAACATCAAAAAAGTTCTTATGTGTAAATATAATCTGTACAGGATCTGTATACAAAAAACCACATTCATGAAATAAATAAAGGTTTAAGTAAAGGAAGAAGTATTCTGTACTCATGGATTAGGATGCTCAATATTGTTAAGATGTAGAGTTTATAAATGCTATTTACAGATTCAATATAATCCTAATCAAAATCCCAGCAAACTTTTTCTATAAACATCAGCAAACAGATTTGAAAATTTTTACGTAAGGTCAAAGCACTTAGAAAAGCAACAAAATATTTAAAAAGAAGAACAAAGTTGGAGGACTCACACCACTAAATTTGAAGACAGAATTTAAAGCTAGAATAATCAAGACAGATCATTGCTGGGGAAATAATAGTCACATAAATCAATGGAACAGAATAAAGAGGCCAGAAATAGATCTACACAAATACAGCCAACTGATTATTGACAAAAGCACAAAGATTTAATGGAAAAAAGTAAATTTTTCCACAAACATACTAAAACAATTGGGTATCCATCCACATGCAAAACATTGATCCTAGGTATAGACCTCAAAACTTGTACAGAAACTGTGTCAAAATAGGCTATAGACTGAACAATATTCTAAAATAAAACATAGGAGAAAATTTGAGTAATCTTGGGTATTGAGGTCGGTTTTTAGATACAACACTATAAAGTGTTGTAAGACTTTTCCTTAGTTCAGCTAAAGATGGAGCGCTTGTCTGTGCCACAGCCATGAAAATTTAGGCTCACAGATGGCTTACAGCATGAGTAAAGCAGGATTGTATTTGGTGAAAAGGGAAAAAAAAGAGGGAAACAGGGATTCTGGCAAGGCCAAATTCCCTCCACTAGAGTGCGTCCTGCCTGGCAGTTTGAATCTCACACAGGAAGAAGAGGGGTCAGGCTCCTCCCTGCTGCAAATGTCATGAACTTCCTGAAGCTCCACCTCAGTGGGCAGGTTGGTAGGAGTTTCCGCAGGGACCCCGCATTCCCCTCTCTAAAGAAGTGCATCTAACTTCCATTAGAATAAGAATAGGAACAAAGACCAATCTTAAATGCTTCCTGTTGAAAGAGGTGCTGTTTTGGGGAAATGGGAGTTGGCAGTGCTCTCTCAGAAGCTAATCTAAGGGTTCCCAGCAGAAGGGGCCATTGTCAGAGGCTCCAGTTGCATAACTGTTTGGAGTTTGATGGCCTGAAGGCAAGAACAGCCAAATGGAGTTATTAGAAAACATGTATCAAAGCAAAACAAGTTGTGGGGTAAGGATAGCCCAAAAATTCTGAGGCCTTTTACCAGTTTGCACAGGGATAGGGAGGCCAAAAGCCCAACTGGTTAATTTTGCCAGCATGTCAGACTTCTGGGTTCCCTTCCCCTAAGCCTAATCCTAAGCCACCAGTTTAAGGTTTGGCAGATAACTCTTTCCAGTTCGGAGGATGCATCTGAGAAGGGTGTCCCAGAGTATGGACACCCAGTTACCTATTAGTGAAGAGAGAAAAGAGGAAGAGAAAGGAATAAAAAGAAAGTGTTTGTTCAAAGGGGTCCCAGGGGTTCAGGATGCATTCTAAAAGGGGTACAGACTGAAAAGGAATGGCTACCCATCTAGAAAGAGGGGAGTAGTTGTCACTGGTTCCTTCTTTTCCCAGAAGATACCTAGGGTATGTGAGGGAGAGAGGGAAGAGCATCCTATTGCCGTCTTCCATACTTGCATCCCTGAGTTCTGGTGACCTTGGCAGGTGTCACCATGAGTACCAAAGCGGCTTGCACCCAGGAAGCAGGGGGACCTAGTGATTCGGAATTATCTGCTCTCACCTATGTCTCTTTTCCACCTACTGTCAGTAGCCTTGGAGTTTTCTAGACCTGATTTATGCCATGGATATTAAAGTGGCCTTTATCCACGAAATAGGAAGCTTGGGGGTTGGCTTAATTGGCAGGAATCAGCTACGCTTACCTGTGCTGTGCCTTTTAACCTCTGTTGTCATCTGCCTCTGGATTCCTTAGATCCGGTTTTCTTTCCTAGGGCTTTGACCCAAAGGTTGGAATTGAGTCTGGGACAAAAATGGATCTCGGTTGGGGGTTGCATGGACTCCTTATAAGTTGAATGCTAAGGTGCAACTGTGGAACTGAGTCCTCCTCCAACAAAGGAGAGGAAAAGATGTCTTGTGACACAACCAGGTGACTGGTGGCTATAGTTATGCTTGCTAGGATTTGGGTGCATGGTGGTTGACTTTGGTTAGCTCTCTTAGTTGTACTTTCCCAAAAGGAAACCTCTGGGTGATGTGTTGTCTGTTTATTCCCTATTTATCTCATCATCTGGCAGAATTTGCAGGATAATTGCTCAGAACTAAAATATTGATCCAGATTTCTATATTACTCATCCCTCTTGTTCTTTCTGAAGAGTACCTAGAGATTTCTGGTAATTTCACAGGAATAAGCAGGGTTAGTCTAAAATGTAAGCAAAACTTAAAAACAACTAATGAGTTTAGAATTTAATGACAACTCTATGATAAGTTTGAAATATAATTTCTCTCTCTCCAGTCCTCATTTTTGTTAAAAAAAAAAATTATCATAAGAATGAATGATTTGCAAAATAGACTTTAGTCTTATACTTGGCCTAATTATTTGCATGAAATGCAACAAGAATAATTATTTTTACATTGGCCTTTTGGATAGGCTTTAATGGAAGTTTGTTCCACAAGGTGTCTCAGGTAAGAACTGTTAAAGTTGAGCCCAACCATGGGTTTAGATCCTCAAACACCTGTGAGTTGGGTGCTTCTCTCCTGTTAAGGTCCCAAGATAAACTTGGAGCTCCTAGACCTGTTAGAAAGTGACTTTCTTTACTGACCACAGGTCAGGAATCCTGTACAGAGACTGTGTTGATGAGGTAAGAGGCCAGTTTCCCCACTGGGCTTTAATTGGGTCTGCAAGTCAAGATTGACTCCTTAAAGGAAAACATGCCCTTCCAATCAAAGCCCTGGTAAAATAACCAATTATTCCAATTGTGTCCTTTTGCAAAAGAAAAATGTACATGTATTGCACTGATACAAATAACTGTATTGCCATAAGTTAAGAATACTCATAGATAGTTTCCGGATTCTAGAGGAACCAGGCAGAGAGAAACAAACACACTCCAAATTTTGGTCACAGGAGTGTATAACTTAATTATTAAAGGCCATACATAGTTCAAAATAAGATCACTTCATGAAAAACAAAACAAGAATCAGCAATATTCCAAGCAAAAGTCAGAAACATTTGCTTCAGATTCCTGAGTTCAATTCATTTAGTTAGCTCTTGTTTTTCTTGATATTCGTGAGCATTTCAGCTCCTCAGGAGTCTTGTACATTTTTCTGTATTCTAGTGTCAAAATATGCAAATTTATCAAAATCTTGTATTTGAGAGTGCCTGTCAAAGTCCTACAACTTATTATGAACCATGTTTTAAAAAGGATTATAACAAGATTACAACTGACAAAGAAATTTGGTTATCTCCGTGGTTTACAATAAGTTAACATAAAACCTTAATTACAATTGATAGCATATACTCAGACATTAGAATTTTAGAAATCTCATACAATTTTGGAACATATATTAGCATTATTCACAAAAATATAACCTAGAGAAGATTGAGCATCATTTTGGCAATCCCTTGTTCCTAAACATGTCAAAGAATCCTGTTTACCTCTCTTTTTTGGACACTTCAGGGGCCCTCTGAAGTATTTTAAAAGCTAGGTGCCAGGGGAGACAATTTTAAAGCTGAAGTTTTATTTTGGGAAGGCTGTTAAATTTTCAAGGTTTAAAACACTTGATATTTTAAAATAGAATTCCAGATTACCATAAATTATTTATTTTGCCAAAATGATGACTCAGAAATTTTAAAAAAGCAAAAACCTGTCAGAGCCCTTTACAAATTTTGCCAAAGAGCAGATTAGCAACTTGGGAAAACCTTGTTATGCTTTTATTTCAACATTCAATTTAGAGAAAATCCATGTAATACCCTTTTTTTGAATGTAGTCAATGTGTTCACACAGAGAACATCTTTGGCAAGATTAATTTCCACAATTATTCCACCACTTCTTTGAACCTTCAGCTTCTTCCTAATTTAACTTAACACAATCCTTTAACGCTAAGCAAAAGTTTACATTTCTACACTTCCATATAACCTTTCACTGTAAAACACATTTCACTGTTCTTACACACCTTGCATGTAAATCTATTACAAGTAGTTTTGATTAACTCTGAGCAATTTTTAACTTTAAGGTACAACTTGATAAGTTGCTTTAATTGTGTGCTAAGTGCAGCCAATGTCTGCCTTCTTAGTTAAGGGCATGGTTAGTTCCATATATCCCCAGTCCTTACCAATTGTCAGGCCAGCAAGTCAAATAGTTCTCAAAAGCCAAAAAGTGATTTGTAACCTCTAAGCACTTAACAAACCTTGCATCTGACCTGCACTTTAACAATAGTATTTAGGTCTGTTTTTATTTTTCAAAGATTGAAGTCATATGAGCTGAAAGTTGCCACAGCTTTTACCTTCCCTTAAAAAAAAAAAAAGCATGTGATCCAAGCACTTGTCTTTCTTTAGGCTAAATTAATTAGAGCTCTTTTTATAGACACTTCACACAACACACAGACAGGTAGAAGGAAACCCAGTCCCCACAATATCCCAGTCCCCACAAGATCCTTTTTCACAATCAAAACTTTACAGAGACTACAAACATTGATAGTTGGAGGGCCTGGATTAGTAAAAATGTCTTCTAAAAGGAACAAAATAAAATAAAATAAAATAAAAGGTTAACTGATGATGGGATAGAGAAAGCAAAGAATAAAACAGTTCAAAAATACCTGGAGAAGAACCTCTTATTCTTTTGCAACTGGTTCTTCCACCAGGGAGAAAATTTTAAGCATAATTACTATTTGATAGAGTTAAACCCCTTGGCCAGGGAAGGGGAAGGCTGCAGCAGCTACATGTGGCTAGAAACCAGCCAGCCAGCTGTGTAGGACCCTTGGGCCATGCATTCCAGCCTCGGCAGGAATGGGGGAGTGGAAGGAAGGTATTGCTCACTGGCGGGTCCTGAAAAAGGAAGACAAAGGCCTGGGAGTGACACAGGCTGGAGGCATGGTTTCCCCCACCCTCAGAAGTCCAAGAATGAAAAGTCTTAGAAGCAACAGTGAGAGGTTTTGAGTCCCCATTTCATTCACCGCTTCTTGAGCCCCACATTGGGTGCCAAAACTGTTGCAGGACTTTTCCTTAGTTCAGCTGCAGATGGGGTGCTTGTCCATCCCATGGCCATGAAAATTTACAGACGGCTTAAAGGGTAAGTAAAGAGGAGTTTTATTGGGTGAAATGGAAAAAAAAAAAAAAAAAAAAACGGGGGAAATAGGGACTTTCACAAGCCCAGAGTCCCTCAAGTAGAGTCCATACTGCCCAGCAGTTTGAATCCCAGGTTTCACACAGGAAGAAGAGGGGCCAGGCCTCTCGCTGCTGCAAATGTCTTTAACTTCCCAAGGCTCCACCTCGGTGGGCAGGCTGGTTGGAGTTTCTGCAGGGAACCCCTCCCACCTGGCTGTATCAAAAGTATACAATCCATGAAAGAGCAATTTGAAAGTTGGCCTTTATTACAAAC
This sequence comes from Theropithecus gelada, assembly GCF_003255815.1. NCBI lineage: Eukaryota > Metazoa > Chordata > Mammalia > Primates > Cercopithecidae > Theropithecus > Theropithecus gelada. The sequence goes on from NC_037668.1 coordinate 134,387,032, forward strand.
TTTGAGAAAATATTTGCAAATGACATGACTGGAAAAGGACTTCTGTCTAGAATATACAAAGATCTCTTAAAACCTAACAAAAAGGCCAGGTACAGTGGCTCACACCTGTAATCCCAGCACTTTAGAAGGCCGAGATGGGCAGATCATGAGCCTGACAAACATGGTGAAACCCTATCTCTCTTAAAATATAAAAATTAGCTAGGAATAGTGGTGAGTACCTGTAATCCCAGCTACTCAGGAGGCTGAGATAGGAGAATCACTTGGACCCAGGAGGCAGAGTTTGCAGTGAGCTGAGATCGCGCCAGTGTACTCCAGCCTGGGCAACAGAGTGAGACTCTGTCTCAAAAAAAGAAGCAAACAAACAAACCAAAAAAAAAAAAAAAAAAAAAAAAAAAGAAAAAAAAAAGAAAAGAAGAGAAAAAAAGAAAAACCCTAACAAGAAGAAAACAAACAAAAATTTTAAAATGGGCAAAAGATGGCAACAAATATTTGACCATAGAAGAATAGAAGACAAAGAGATGACAAATAAGCATACAAAAAAAAAAAAAAAAGTGCTCAACATCATTTGTCATGAGGGAAATACAAACTGAAACAATGAAATAACTTTACATCTTCATTAGAATGGCTAGAATTCAAAATATTTGAAAATACCAATTGCTGGAAAGGATAGAACAATATAATTCTCATTCATTCCTGGTGGGAATGTAAAATGTTACAGACGCTTTGGAAGATAGCTTGGTAGTTTCTTATAAAGTCAAAAATAGTCTTACAATGCAGCTCATCAATCACACTAAAAAGTATTTATCCAACGAATCAAAAATATTATAGTCACACAAAAAACCTGCACACAAATATTGATAACAGCTTCACTCATGATTATCAAAAAATGGAAGCAACCTAATTTTTCAAGAGGTTAGTGGAAAAACAAACTGTGATACATACATACAATTGAATACCATTCAGTGATTTAAAAGGAATGAACTACCACTCTGTATGATACAACGGATACATCTTAAATGCTTATTACTATATAAAAGGGGCAAGTGTGAAAATGCCACATTTTCTATGATTCTGTTTGTATGACATCCTGGAAAAGGGAAAACTCTGTGGAAGGAAAAAAAAATAGTGTCTACTAAGAGTTTGTAGAGGGGATAATTTTGAATGGCTAAAATCTTGTGGGATTTTTGCTTTTTGTTTTGTTTTGCTTTTAGAGCTTTGAAAATATCCTGCATGATGCTATACTGGCATTTACATGATATTATTAATTTGTCAAAACCCCTAAAACTTTATAGCACAAAATTTGAGACAACATATGCAAATTTAAAAAATAAATTGGGACACTGAGGGATCCCATGATAAGATGCATACTGTAACAAAATAATGTAACTGCATGGCAAATATATGATGTAATCTCATTGAGAAGGGTGGGGTAGGGGAAGATACTAAGTAACTTTGAAAATTTCTGGAGACTTTAAGACTAAAGTCAGCAGGAATTGTATATAAGCATTGTCCTCCAGCTGGCAAAGTTGTTTCTTTACTGTTAACAATTCTGGAACCACTAAAGTTGTACTTTAGGATCAGATAAATCAGTAAATGGATTGCAAATGGTGGAATCCAGACTTCTCACTGTTGGAGTGATTGTTAAATGTAATCAAGGGGTGAAGGCTAGAGTAAGCCATGAGATACTGGGTTAGAGTTGAAGACATTCATATGAACTTAGGTTTAGCCTAATGTAGCTACAGATGGGAAAATAGAAAACCAGTTACAGATAAATGTGTATACAAGGACTAGTATACACACACATAGTTTCAAAATCTGTTGCCGAGGGATACTAGAAGTCACAACATCCAAGTCATTTAATACACCCATTGCCCAGATCTTTGGTCAGTAAGTAAATGAGTAAATACACCCATTGCCCAGATCTTTGTTTCTCCTACTCCTCTGCAATTGAAGAAATCAGTCATCTTGAAAGAAATGTCTGATTGTAAAACTGGAACAGGAAATATACAGGATAATCCTAGAGGTATTGTCAAAATGAAAACAAATGTTGAAAGAAAGAAAAAGAAAAGAAACTACTGAAGCATGTCAAAGTGACATAGGAGCTGACTGAAAGATCTTGAATTGCCAAATTTTGAAAGTTTGAGCAGGAAATTAATAATGTAGTATTAGATTGTAACCTAAAGCATAAAATAAATATCTACAAGTTCATATTGACAAAAATAAATGACTGAATAAATGAATAAAAGAAAATCAATTTCTCATTTAGAAAAATTCCATATATGTTATGTCGGTATTGCCCCCTCAAGGAGGTGGATTATTACTCTTCACCCTAAATATGAGCTATGCATAGTGACTTTGTTCCAAATAATACAGTATAGAAAGTTGTGAGGGAGACTTTACAGTGAAGAACTTTACTAGTACCTCGGCCCGCTGAAGATGATTAGTATCAATGGTGATAACTCATGCTAATAATACATATCTATGATATAATATGATGAGAATAGTACTTTACCTCTGTGGTCTTCCTTCCCCCAAACCCTATAACTCCAGTCTAATCATGAGAACATATCAGACAAATCCCTTTTGAAGACCATTATCTGTAAACACCTGACCTGTATTCCTTAAAACTCAAAAGTTCTAGGTGGATGAAATCAGAGAAAGCATCACAGCTGAGATGAACCTAAGGAGGCATGATAATATGTAATATGGTATCTTGGATGGGATCCTGAAATAGAAGAAAACATTAGATAAAAACTAAGGATATCTGAGTAGAATATGAAGTATTGCTAATACTAACGTATCAGTATCATTCCTTAGTTTTGTCTTATATTTCATAGTAATGTAAGGTCTTAATAATAGCCAAACTATGTGTATGTTACACATGAACTCTATAAACTATTTTTTTTACTTTTCTATAAATATAAAACTATCCTAAAATTAAAGCTTATATAACCAAAAGCAAGCAACAACTGATGCTACATCTGAAAAGCAAACAAACAAACAAAAAAAGCTATGTGGTTCTTTGTTGCCCCAAAAGTACAGGAAACTAATAATGAACAGTCCTTGAACCCAAATTTTCTTTCTAAATTTAAGTTATAATTAAAGGCATCATTTTATAATTTTCCTATTGGCATCTTTGCTGGAATAAAGCCTAGGAACAAATAAGCACTTTTTTTTTTTAATTAAATAAGTACTGAGAGTTTCTGAAATATTTCTTTCTTTCTTCAGAATAGAAATGTCATTACCACTCCAACTTGATAACAGCTTCTTTTTTTTTGCTTTTTTTCCCAAGGATTAATTCATGGTGAGTAGTGTTACATTCTCTTCTTTAGGCACATCAAGGAGCCCTTTCTATTACAGTATATCAAGTATGTAGTTCAATGCTCAATAAATTTTTTCAAGTATAGCTTGCAATAAATGGAAAGTAGAATGAATTTTATTAACCATCAGATATGTATTTTTTTTCTAAGAATCTGCAGTAGGAAGCCAATTTGAGAGGCACACATAAATCTTATAAATGCATTGGTAGAGAACCAGTGAGCAATGCTATCAAACAGAGCATTTCTCATAAATTGATGATCTTCAAGTAGATAGGTGTGTTGAGTGTCTGAAATGATATCCTGAATATTATCATCACTGCCCTTATTATAGTTTTCAGGGCTATTCACATGTGGAATCATTTGAAAATATTACCAAAGAATTATGTTTTTGAAATATTTTGGATTTAATGTTAGAGAGATATCACTTTAATTCACAATTATCTTTAGGGTTTCAACATTACCTGAATTCTAGATATTTTAGTAAAATAAAAACTCAGTTTTAAATGGAATCAAAATACCGTAATTAGTTAACAGAGATTGATAGAAAACCCTAGATCAGCTTAATTAAGTATAACTATTAATAAAGAAAAGAACAATGAAACTCAGGACATGTGTTCTGGTACTGTGAGTAGATATCAGCTATATAAGAAACAACTTGAATAATACATTCCTATCAATAGTCACAGGAAGAAAAAAATTGTTAAGTATAATTGAAAATAGAAAATGATTGACCGTGAATAATTATGAATGCTCCTTTTCATTAAAAGATACCATTATTTTATTGCAAAAGGATCCACCTGTTATTTTAAAATAATTTTAAAGTATTTTAAAATAAAATGTAATGCCACAGACATTTTAGAACACCAGAATTATATACATTTACTATACTTGTTGTAGGTGGGGGGCAAATGTTAGACACTATGTATCTGAGTGCATGTGTATGTGTATTTGTGTGTATCACAATTTAGAATAAAACTTATTTTTAAAATAAACACACACAATGATATCATACCTCTGATTTTGCAGTCCACAAATTACCAAGGGTCTGTTATTTTGCCAGGCATCATTCTAGGTGCTTAGACTGTATAAAGGAATAGAACAGAGAAAATATCTGCCTAATTTCCTTATGGAGTTTACTATAATTATTAATAATAATGTTAATATTCTAGTATAATGTTGTACATGAAATGTGGCCAAAAGAAGACAGATTACAGACAATTAATTTAATAAATAAGTATATTATATGTTAGAAGGTGATAACTGCTGTTGAAAATTTTTTTAAGTAGAACAGAGTAAGGGATATTTAGAAAACAAGGGGGTGGGGGAAAAGTTTAAACTGGTCATTCAGAGCAGCTGTTATCAAGAAAACTATTTTAAGTAAGGACTTGAAGAAAACCAGGAAGCTAGCAATATGGATATTTGTACTAAGGAAGTTCCACGCAGCAGTAACATCCAATACTATAGAACCAAATCAGGATAATGCTATGGGATCCAGGAACCACAGAAAGATCTGTGTGACTTGAGCAGAGTAAGCAAGGTAAATTACTTTATGAATGAATTTGGGGATAACAGAGTTCATGCATGGTGCTAGAGGCAATTTAAGAAACTTTCCATTTTACTCTGAGTTAATTGGAAGACATTGAAATATTTAGAGCAAAGAATTGGCATGATATGGCTCATAATTTATAAATATTAATAATCTTATTGATCTTTTAAGATTTAGACTATAGGAGAGCAAAGGTAGAAGCAGGGAACTCTGCTAAGAAGCTAAATTACTATAATTAAGGCAATAGTCATTTAGGATAGTAGTTGGGATGGAGATGACAAGATGTGGTCAAATTCAGGATCCATACATAAGGTGGAGACAGCAGGATTTACTGACATTTTATTAAGATGTGAAACATGACAGAAATCAAAGATAATTGCAAAAAAATAGTTTAACCTCATCAATAGAAATAATAGAGTTTCCATTATATGAAATGAAAAAGAAAACTTCTTGTTTCCCAGAAGCAACAGGGACTTCTGATGTCTACTCTGGCACATAAGGAGCTTGGAAGTCTTCACTCTGTCTTAACAAGAAAAAAAGCAGAACAAACTGGAAGATCAACAGCTCTTCTTAGATCTGTCAGAGAAGTGATGTCAAAAGCAAATCACTGTCCCCTAAAATGGGAGAAAAAGACAAGTGAATACAGATAACAATTTACTGGAACAAAAATCCATGCGTAGGAACCTCTGCAGGAACCAGTACCAGGATAGGAAAATCTAAACTCCCACTGAACATTTGCTGAAGGTTTAGTGTGGACAAGTCTGTCTTAAGGGAGCCTCTGCACTTTGGTGTGTTTTAAATCCAGGAGCTCTATGAGGTTTGAGGAGGAAAAAGTGAACATTTTGAAATATACCAGAGTATTCTCCTTTTCTTATCAAGACCTGCCCTCAAGAGAAACTATTTTATCAGAACTTAATCTAGGACTTTTATCAGAGCCTAACCAATCTAAGGAGAGGAGAAGTACCCAACTCCCACCTCCTCTACTCATCCTATTCTGCTTAAGGGATGGGATGAGGTGAGAATGAGAAGTACTTGTAAAGTTGACAACACAGCAGCACAGGCACACTAAAAGAATGAGACTTAATGCTAGACCTATGGAATACTTCCTCTTGCCCCACACTTTACGACCACATTCCTAAAGTCCTGTTTGCCTCAGTTTCTTTTACCCAGTCTATTATGTCTGGCTTTCAAAAAATTATAAGGCATGCTAAAAGGCAATAAAAACAAACCACACAGTTTGAAGAGACAGAGCAACCATCAGAACTAGCCATGTCAGGGATGTTGAAATTATTGCAGACTTCAAAACAACTATGATTAACATGCTAAGGGCTTAATGAAAAAGTAGACAACATGCAAGAACAGATGGGCAATGTAAGCTAGAGATTAAAAAATTAAAGAGTCAAAGAAATGTTAATGATCAATAACGCTAAGACAGAAATGAAGAATGCCTTTGAATGGCACATTAATAAACTGGGCATGGCTGATGAAAGAATCTCTGATCTTTAGGGTATATCAATAGTAACTTTCAAAACTTAAAAGCAAAGGAAAACAGATGGTAAAAACAGAATAGAATATCCAAAACGTGGGACAACTACACAAGGTGTAACACGTGTGTAATGAGAATGCAGAAAGAAGCAGAGGCAGAAAGAGAGAAAGAGGCAGAAGAAATATTTAGTGCAAAATAACTGAGATTTTCCCAAAATTAATGCCAGCAACAGAATCACAAATCCAGGAATCTAAGAGAACACCAAGCAGAATAAATGAAAACAAAACAAAACTACACTGGACAGGAAATCAAGGACAAATAAAATGAATGAAGCCATAGGGGAGTAGGGAGCCCTTACATAAAGCAGAACAAAGATAATAATTACATCTGACTTCTCAGCAAAGCTGTTGAAAGGGAGATTTGGTAAAATTAAGACTGTAGATTCAAATAGTTTGAGTTTGAGATGTCTATCAAACTCCAAGTGAAGATGTTGAATAGTCAAATAGCTTCAGAAATTTGTAGTGTAGGAGAGATCTGTGCTTGAAATATACATTTAGGAGTCAATGTCGTGTAGAAAACACTTCAAGCTACCAGAGCACATAAGATAACTAAGAGAGTAAGTATTCATAGAGAGGAGAAAACAAGGCTGATCTCTGTGGCAAACTAACTTGACACTTTAAAAGTAAAAAGAAGGAGCAGCCAAAGAGCCTGAGAAGTGACTGGTAAAGCAGAAGAAAACCCAAGAAACCTGGTATCACAAAAGCCAACTGAAGGGTACGTAGCAGGGAAAAAAGGAGTAGTTGTTAGCATGTGGCTAGTAAGTAAATTAAGAGGGGAATTGAGAATCGACTATTGGATTTAGCTGGTTGAAGGTCATTGCTGACCTCAGGGACAGAAATTTTCATAGAGCTGTAGGGACGAAAGCCTAATTGGAGTGAGATTAAAATAAAGTGAAAAGAAACACAGTGAGTATAAATAATTTGCTCAAGGAATTTATTGGGAGCTGATGAGGAAATAAATTTCATATATATGTTTTAATATGAGAGAAATATTAGCTTTCCAGTGAAGAGTGAAAAATTGAAAAAAAATTGCTGGAATGATACCAGAGGAGATATGCATGCATTAATTAACATTACTTACTCTGATACCTACATTGAAAGGAAGCCTCTGTTACTTAACACAATAGAATTTTACTTATTGTTCACTCCACTCTCTCATGAGGGTATTCAGCAGGTTACTATTCATGCAGGTTGTCAAGGGATGGAGTCTCCTTCAATCCTGTGCCTCACTCTACCCCTTAAGGCCTAAGAGTTCTGTTTTTGACACAACCAAGTGATTAGGAAAAGACAGCATGGGGAAGACATACTTGCTAGTTAGTCACTTGCTCAAAAAGACACATATGACTTCTCCCCCCATTCTGCTGGTAAAACTAATAACGTGGCTTTCACCTTGGTCCAAGGCGAGCTAGGAAATACAAACTCAACCTGGGCAGAATTCTTACCAAATTATTTACTAGGGATAGAAAGCATGTATCTTTGGTCATCTGCTAACTCTCTGTGCCACTGATGAAATCTAGTGTTGAAGTGAAATAATTGGCTTTAGATAGATCAAAGTCATCATCTCAATAACGGAAAAGGTGGTGTTTGGAATTTGAGAAATGGGGAGTGAATGGACTCAAGAATATTGTATAATTGCCTGGTAGAGTTAATGGACCATTTGAGTTTTATGGGTATGAATTTCTAATGAAAACAACTAACAATGTTATGTATTTTATCCAGCCATGTTCAGCTGTATAGATATAGGTCAGTGGTCAATTGAAATTAAATAGACTTAAGCAAATGCAATGTAGTATAAGATTTGTAGGAGAAAAAAGAAAAACATACAAAGTATATATTTTTATTATTGTCCATAAACGTTAAACAAAACCGAAGGGATATTAAGAGGATGAGGAACAATGAAAATTGATAGGATCGAGAGAGTATAGGGTGAATGGTCCAGCCAGAATCCTAGAAAGGAAAACAAATAAACAAAAATAGAAACAAGATGCAAATTGTCAGAAAATGAGCTGCAAAGAATAAATGTTGCAGAAGGATTACAGTTATTGGTAATGAGAATATCTAGGGAGTGAGTGGTTCAGGTATGGTGGAAGACAAGATTATTTTAATAAAATTAAGGCCAGGTGGATGTAGTGTTATCTATGCCAAGAATTATGACAGAAGTAATTGGTGAGTGATTCTGAACTAGGGCATAACTCATGGAAAAATGAGGAGGAATGATGCAGTTTGGAAGATAGCCATAACTGAAGATAGAGGGTTTAACAATTAGACAGAATGAAATACAATGCTTGAGGTTTTTAGGAGGGTTAAGAGAAAATGCTCTCAAACATGAAATGAGAACCCAAGTTCTACCTTACTGCCATACCCAGTGGTACAAAGTCTAAGAGGGAAAAATTATATGAGTAGGCTATAGGAGAAAGCATACTTAGCAAAACTCATCACTATTTGGGATTTGAGGTCCAAAATTAATAACACATATGGGGGAGCATCATTCATATTTTTTTGCAAGGCTAAATTAAAACAAACATTTCTAATTGCACAGTACTCTTTCAAAAGTACAAAGGCAAGGACAATGGAATTTATATAGTATGTAACTAATTGTATACAGAACTGACAATTCCCAAATAATCATGAGGCAGTGACACTTATTAACTACACCTCTCCTAGCTTCACCAGTAAACTAAAATTTGAGCCAAAATAGAGCTTAGTCATCCTTTTTGCAGGGCCTTTAACAGAAGCTGAAAGTCAATCATCAATTGACTTGTGCAAATTGACCTTGTAGCACAGCATTTTTTTGCGGCGTATAATACATTAATATTTCATTCTGACTATGCACATTAAGGAAGGATTTTTAAAAGGGGCACATGGCCAGGTGTGGTGGCTCATGCCTCTAATCCCAGCACTTTGGGAGGCTGAGGTGGGCAGATCACTTGAGATCAGGAGTTCAGGCCCAGTCTAAACAACATGGTAAAACCCTGTCTCTACTAAAAATATAAAAAAAATTAGTCTGACATGGCGACACATGCCTGTATTACCAGCTACTTGGAACGCTGAGGCAGGAGAATCACTTAAACCTGGGAGGCAGAGGTTGCTGTGAGCTGAGATCATGCCGTTGCACTCCAGCCTGGCAAACAAGAGTGAAACTCCATCCCCCCGCCTCAAATAAAAGGAGGGCCACATGTATTTTAGTCTTTGGAATTAAAAGTTTGTGGGAATTTTTTTTTTTTTGACAGTGGACTCAAAAATATTTTGACTGACTTACACATATGTTATGCTACAAATATCAGTTACCACCATTAAATAACTCCTCACTTATAAGTAATTTATCCCTGCTCAGTCTTAACTGATAATGCTACTATATTTGATATATGTCCAACTATGTATATTTTTGGAGAATGAAGAAACTGTAATATCGGGGGAACCCCCCCATATTTCAACATAGGTTCTTACTATTTTCCCTGAGTGTTGGCTGACTGAGAAATAAAAAGAAAGAGTACAAAGAGAGGAATTTTACAGCTGGGGCTCTGGGGGTGACATCACATATTGGTAGGACCATGATCCCCACCTGAGCTGCAAAACCAGCAGGTTTTTATTAAGGACTTTAAAAGGGGAGGGGTATATGAACACAGAGGAGGTCACAAAGATCACATGATTTAAAGGGCATTAAGATCACAAGGCAAAGGGCAAAGCAAAGATCACAAGGAAAAGGAAAAAATCAAAAACTCCTGATAAGGCTCTATGTTCAGCTGTGCACTTATTGTCTTGATAAACAGAAAACAGGATTCGAGGGCAGAGAACTGGTCTGACCTCAAATTTACCACGGTGGTGTTTCTTCTCCACCCTAATAAGACTAGGGGTACTGCAGGAGACCAGGGTGTATTTCAGTCCTTATCTCAACTGCATAAGACAGACACTCCCAGAGTGGCCGTTTATAGACCTCCCCCCAGGAATGCATGGTATTATTCATATTCCTTGCTGGGAAAATAATTCAGCGATATCTGCCCTACTTGCACGTCTGTTTATAGGCTCTCTGCAAGAAGAAAAATATGGCTCTATTCTGCCCGACCACTCAGGCACTCAGACCTTATAGCTGTCTTCCCTTGTTCCCTAAAATCACTGATATTCTGTTCATTTTCAAGGTGCACTGATTTCATATTGTTCAAACACACATGTTTTACAATCAATTTGTACAGTTTAACACAATAGTGGTCCTGAGGTGACATACATTCTCAGCTTAGGAAGATAACAGGATTAAAGTAAAGACAGGCATAAGGAATTAGAAGACTATTATTTGGAACTGATAAATGACCATGAAATCTTCACAATTTATGTTCAGAGATTGCAGTGAAAACAGGTGTAAGAAATTATAAAGGTATTAATTTTGGGAACTGATAAATGTCCATGAAATCTTCACAATTTATGTTCCTCTGCCGCGACTCCAGCTTGTCCCTCCGTTCGGGGTCCCTGACTTCCTGCAACACTGTAGATTTTGGTTCTTTTTTTTTTTTTAAATAAGAAACTGAATGGAATTATAACATAATGAAGTTTATTATAACAATACATGCCAAAAATGCACAAATCATAATTGAACAGCTTAAGGAATGAACAAATCCTGTATTCACTCTTAAAAAATAAAAAGCAAAACTCAGATTATTAGCACCCTAGAAGCTTTCCATGAACTCCATCCCAACCATTATTATTCCCCCTTAAAATTTACCAAAGTTGTGACTTTTTTCCCTGAAATTTGGGTTTTAAGCTTTATATAAGTAAAGTTACATTATAGTACAAATAAGCATAATTAAGATGGCTCCCAATTCCATCTTTATGGTATTAAAGACCTGTACAGTCCCAAAGAGTATAGCAAGGACTTGTGAATATAACGGGATTTTAATTCCTGTGATTATGTTACTAATTGGTTGATTTTAAGTTATTTAAACAGGAGATTATATTTGATGAACTTGACTTAATCAGGTAGAACCTTAAGAGTGACTGAGCCCTTAGAGAGAATTTCAAAACATTAAAGCCATAGATGTTTTCTTACCAACCTTGAAGAAGTACACTGCCTTCTTATGAGAAAGTGACTTTCAGGAGTTGAGAATTGGCCAATAGCCAGCAAAAAAGGCTGCTCAACAGCTAGCAAGAACACATGGACCTCAGTTCTATAATTGCAAGGAACCGAATTCTGCCAAAGCTTGGATGAGTCTGAAAGAGTACTGCAAGTCCCAAATAAGATTGCAGTTCCAGCCAACATTTGGATTTCAGCCTGGTGACATCCTGAGCAAAGGACCCAGCTACCTGTTCCCAAATTCCTGATTCATGGGAACTACAAAATAATAAGTATGGGTTATTTTAAGATGCTAAATATGTGACAATTTTTGTGTAGCAATGGAAAACTCGTAAATGCAACATGTACCCTTTTGGTTGTGGCTTCTTTCAGTTACTATTATATTTGTAAGAATTATTCCTGTTGTTGTATATAGCAATAGTTTATTCATTTTTTGCGGCTCTGTAGTATCCCACTCTATCAATATAATTACATTTCAGATTATTTATCTATTTTACTGTTGTTTCAAGTTTTTCACTATTACAAACAGTGATATGAATATTCCTGAATGTGCCTTTTGGTGCACATACTCTGGTGGATAGGAGTGGAATTGCATCTGTAGAATATGTATATTCTCAGCACTAATAGACACTGGCAATTTTCTGAAGCAGTTTTAACAAATTACAGTTCCAAAAGCAGAGTGAAATTCAAGTGCTTCCTATACTCCCAGGTAATTGATATTAATCTTGTCATTTTATTTGATTCATTTTTTAAAGTTTAGTTTTCCTGATGGGTGTATAGAATAATCTCATAGCAATGGTGATTACCAATGATATACATTATTTTCACCTTGATTTTTTGGGGCATCTATGTATGGACATCCTAAGTTTAATTTAAATTGTGTTGTTCTCTCTTTAAACCAGCTAAGAGGATAAAGGAGGGACTTGACTTTTCTGGCAGCGTATGAAGAGATTATCCTTATTAAGATCAGCAGGCAACTATAGTTACAACAAAAAAGATATGATTTGATTTAAATCAAATCAGACTCTTTTTTACCTTCAACTACTTCTCCAGAGGTACTTCTGAGCTCTGCAGTTCACCCTTAGTTCCAACTCCTACACAGAGTGTAAGCACAGCTGTTATGCACACACATTACTAGCAATTTTAGCTCATCTTCATATCAACTTGTCAGAATTCCAGTGGTAAATGAAATAATTCTTTTGTCATTAATTCCTTTGAACATTTTCTCCTTTTGCAATAGTTGATTCCAAATGGAAAAATAAATCTAAAAACAGTGAAGTCTAAAAGAATGCAATATTTTAATTTTCATTACATTTGTAATAGAAACACTAAAATATGTTCACAAAATCAAGCTATTCCTAATAAGAAAAATATCTCCATTAGTAAAAATGTCTTTTTCCTGGTCTAATATTTACTTCATGATTACAAAGACTTATCTAACATAAATTATGAGATAGAAGTATAGAAATCACATAATTGCCCTGATGTGTCCACTGTGCAACTCATCAATCTATCTCTATGTATGCCATATTTTAAGCAGATTTTATGTATATTAAATTTTATGATTAAACAAAGTGATTTGCTGTTGGATTTTTTCTTTTCATAGAAAACTGCCTCAAGCATGAGAGGGGTTTCAAAATTATTCCATGTATATAACACTAACCAATATAATTTTATTTCCATGAAACATTTTAAGTCCACAAAAGACTATAGAAATAGCAAAAGAAATACTGTCACATACATCATTCACCACTTACAAATTTTAACATGTTGTCATATTTGATTTTAAAATGCATGTCCAATAAATAAGATATGACAAACATTAACATTTTCTTTCCTGCCCCAAGAGAGAATCACTAGCCTTTTCATTAAATCACTAGATTTAATGATTTCCCTGCTGGGTTTCAGACTTGTGTGGGGCCTGTAGCCACTTTATTTCAGCTGACTTCTCCCTCTCGGAATAGTTGTATTTTCCCAATGCCTAAACATCTATTGTATCTTGGAAGTAGCTAACTTGTTTTTAATTTTAGAGACTCATAGATAAAGGGGACTTGCTTGTCTCAGATGAGACTTTGGACTATGGACTTTGAGTTAATACTGAAATGAATTTAGACTTGGGGGACTTTTGAGAAAGGAGGATTTTATTTTGCAATGTGAGAAGGACATGAGATTTTGGAGGGATCAGGAATAAAATGACATGGTTTGAATTTGTGTCCCCACTCAAATCCAGAGAAGACACCTGTTTGGTGGTGATTGGATCATGGGGACAGATTCCCCCCTTGCTATTCTCATAACAGTGAGTAAATTCTCCTGAGATTTCATTGTTTAAAACTGTATGACACCTCCTCTTTTACTCTCATCCTCTTTCTTCTTTCATGTAATATGTGCTTGCTTTCCTTTCACCTTCCACCATGATTGTAAGTTTCCTGAGGCCTCTCTAACCATCCTTCCTATACAGCCTGTAGAAATGTGAATCAAGTAAACCTCTTTTTTTTTAAATAGATTACCCAGTCTCAGGTAGTTCTTCACAGCAATGTAAGAGGACACTAATACAAGTAGCAAGCAAGAAATTAGTGTCAAGTTTGACTGAGGTTTCATGCCTGAATATCAGCATACTATTAATAGATGTAGTAAAGTAACAAGACCAGAGGAAACTATGGTCAAATAGTACAGTGATTAGAAGTACAGGAGGGAATTTGGTGGAAAATGTGAGCTATAAATGGAAATACGAGCTAATAATTATGTATGAGTTAACAATTTTTTTAAGTGGATAGCTTTAAGAAAAGATTTAGTTTTATCCTTTATGTTTACATACATAAAATAAAATAATTTGCTCACAATTGCTTTTAAGTAATGCAGAAATGTATTCAATAGAAGGACAAGAAATTGCCAATATCTACCTCTTAAACTACAATTATAATATTTTTGTGTTTCATTCTATTTTTCACATTCACAATCTCTTATCTAAAATGTGGGGTCCAATATATTTTATAATTCATATATATTTATTAATATCTAGATCCACATATACATCAGATAAGCTGTGTATACTCATAAACCTGTATGTATGATCTATGCAAATACATACATTATTTTACCATATATATTAAATATTAATTACCCCCCATGGCATAGGCTGTAACAGCACCCCATGATCAAGCACATTAAAAAGCTTTAACAAAACCTTAATAATATACACATTTGGTGTAATAAGTAAAGTCAATAAATAGCCTCATTTTAATTCAGAATGAATTTTTCTATCAAATATTTTATTTTTAAAATTTGCTTTACAGAGCTTTTTACATTTTACAACTGCTGAAAAGACTTTGAGGACTATCTTGGGTGCAATAAATATTGTGTTTTAAATGCACATATTTTTGCCACATATATAAATATTTAAATAACTTATTTATATCTGATTTTTATAATGGACTAAAATGTTAATGAAGATCATGAAACTACATTTTTTTCTTTTCCTTTGATAGGATAATCAACTGTTTTTGCTTAAACAATTCAAAATCAGAAATCATGACCTACCATATCCTTAGGGAGAGACGTATGATAGCAATAAGCAATGCATGTACACACTTGTAATTCAAAGGCACTGAGGCAAAAACTGTCAAAACATTACTCAAATTGACAAGGATATATGGTTCGTTAGGCTGGGAACTGATGCGTTATAAACCAGTTGGTGATCAGCTTAATAATTTGAATAAAGTTGCACATTATTAAAAAATTGTACTTGCTGTCTTAATTAAATCTCAAATCATGTCTTGAAGAAAGGTACATGTGATTGTGGACATTTATCAAGAGATCAAACCTAGTGTCTATCAGAGCAGAATAATCAATAACCAAATTTAATATATCATTGTTTTAATTGAAAATTCCTTACTATGTTCTCACTGTTGACTTTTAAGACTTAACAGTGTCAATAAATCAACTGTTTTTAAATTAAACAGTTAATTGATAAATTAATTGTTTTTAAATTTTAAATAGAATTAACATAAATGATTCAACATTCAGAATGGTTAAATAAAACAAAAAAGTAGTTTTACCTATAGTTGGAAATATACTGCATTTCCTGTAGTTATTTCTCCTGACTTCTGAAAATGGTTCATGCGTGCAAAGCATTTTTGTTATTTATAATTGGCATTGTTAATCTAACAAGAGCATTGTTCTAAAAGTTCCTTACCTACTGTAGATTCTGTATAAATTATTGACCTTATTTCATTTTTAATGTAAATACATGGTTGTATGTGAATAGATTTACAAATAATATGTTAAAATTTCCTGCTACAGAAAATTTTACCTGGAGATGGAGTGCTAAAATAACATAAATCTGCAATGTGTGGAATTGTCTAAGAGGATGGGCAGTTGGTGAAGACATAGATGCTGTAGAAGTGAAACTGGTAAGTCTCCTTGTAATCCTATTGTCTTTATTAACACAAAAGATAGACTATGTAACCACCAAGCTTTTTATGTATTTTAAAGCAGAGGTCATCAACCTTTATGGCACTACGAAATGGATTTGTGGAAAAATTTTTTTCCATGTCTTGGGAATGGGAGGAGGCAGATGGTTTTGGGATGAAACTGTTCCACTTCATATCCGGCATTAGATGCTCTTAAGGAGTGAGTAGTCTAGATCCCTCACATGCACAGTTCACGTTAGGGTTTGCTCCTTTGAGAATCAAATGTTGCCACTGATCTGATAGGAGGCAGAGCTCAGGTAGTAATGCTCTTTTGCCTGCTGCTTACCTCCTGCTGTGCAGCCTAGATCCTAACAGGCCTTGAACCAGTATCGGTCAGTGGCCCTGGGGTTAAGGACTTCTGTTATAGAACAATTTATTAGCATAAGTTGCAAAAATGGAATGTGATCATTGCTTTTAGTAAAACTCTACAAGGTGCAATGAAGTAGAAAAAAATTACATAATTTGTAGACAAATATGGAAGGAGAAACAGCCCAGTTAAGAGTAGTTTTCATTTTGCCACAAGTTGGTAATCATTAAGTTGAGGAAGACGTGTCTGACATAGAGATTAGTAAGTACAATATTCTCTAAGCTCAAGAACTGTGACAAGATGAGAAGTTTGACTGTGGTTAGTTTCAGAAGATATTTGAGAGAGAGAGAGAGAGAGAGAACCAGAAACCTACATTTCTAGAGAATGTTAATGCAAAATAAAGCATAAAACTTACCTACAAAAAGCTTCTGATGGCTCTATCCCTAAAGCAGCAACAGCTTCCAAAACTATACTAGCAGAATGCAGACTTTGAAAACTATGATTCTAGAGACACTTACAATCATAAAAGTGAGAACAATATTCTATCAGAAGGAACAACATAATGTAATGAACTAGAATATGTTAATTTAACAATAAAGTAGGACATAGTCACATTAGATAGGACCGTATGTCTACATTGCCCCATGGGAGAAAAATAAATTTGTCTGAGCCAGTGCTTTCTAGCGGGGTGGTCTTTTTATCATGGTTGAAGAGCATGCATCCTAAAAGCACAAAAGGAAAATTCCAGCTTATTGTAAATAATGTTTAAGATGATATATGTATCATAAAGTAAGTAGATTAATTAATGAGAGGGAGACAACAGTACTGTTAATTAAAAGCAGGAAAAGGAATGTCTGCCCCTAACTAAAATGAAAAGAATTGTGGCAGAACGCTTCCGAAATAAACTAAAAACTAAAAATAAGTAAATTAACATATAAGTAAGGCATTAGAGAACTATAGTCATGAAATAACAAGATCATAGAGTAGGCAGAATATTTCTATTTGGGGTGTTTGCTGTTTATGGATGCCAGGAAAATATGCAATATGTAGGTATACGCTTTAGAAAATGTATGCAAGGTTAATATGGTGAAATCACAAATACTGATGAAAGAAATGATAGAAGACCTAAATCAATAGAGAGAAATACGCATTCACTGATTGCAAAACTTAATATTAAAACATTGGTTTGTCTTAATTAGATGTGTAGATTGTATACAGTCTGGGTGAGAATACTAGCAGGAATTTATGCAGAAATCAACCATCTGAATTAGGATGTATACGGAAAGGCAAAGGAAATACAATAGACAAAAGAATCTTTTAAAAGAAAAAAAGAAGACTCGCACTACGTATTTCAAAACTTACTATAAAGCCACAGCAATCAAGAGAGTCTGGTATTGGCATAAAAATAAACTAATATAACAATACAACAGAACAGAAAGCCTGGAAATAAACCCAACCTTACACAGTCGTATGATTTTTTAAAAAGGCAACGATAGAATCCAATAAAAAGAAATACTTTCAACAAATGTTCACAATAGGGAAATGAAAAAAATTAGATGTCTACCTCACACCATCTACAACTATTAATTATAGGTAAGTCATAAACCAAAGCATAAAACCAATTACAATGCCTCTAGAAAAAAAAAAAAAACCAAAAAACTATGAGCATATTTTCATGGTTTGGGTAGGCAAAACTTTCTTTGGACATACATAGAGAATATTTAGTAAATTAAACTTCATCACCTAAAAATTTCTGTTCACCAAAATGAACACACAAAAACAAATACCAGATGTAGCTATTTGTTTCCCGAAGACAATATTGTTTTCCTATTTAGAAAATGTTTCAACTGAACAGTGATAAGAACAGTTTTATTGATTTTGATTTTTTTAGTTCAGGTAAATTTCATTCAGTATTTTTTCCGTGTGGTCTTTACACTAACTACATAACCTAATGACCCAATTCCTTAGTTCCAAGACTTTACTACTTAAACAATCTTGAATGATTCACCCTGGAAATCTGCACATTAGCTAGAATCCCAGGTAATTCCTATTAGACATTAGTTTCAAACTCTTTAGATAGTAACCATGCTATGTAGGCCAGTTGAATTTACATCTCATCATCTCTTGAGAGCCATGAAATTCACCCAATAACACAGTTATTGCTTTCCGCCTCCCACTTTCTTACCATCTTATTCTCTTTTCTGACTTACATGGCTTTGGTGCTCTACTTCTGTAACTCCATAACCCTATAAACCTATCGTTATCCAGTAATTTCTTATTTATTCATTCACTATTTGTAAATGTTCATTGGGTCATAATCCAAATAAAATAGTAAGCATTAACACTATTATTGATATTAATAATATCAAATGTGCTTATTATTGTATATTCTGCAATAACAAAGAAAACAATTTTTGCTCTCCCAGGATAGCTGTTCAAAATGTCTGGAGTACAACTCTCTTAAGAGAAATTCCTTCTCACCTTCTATTCACATTTCTCCTCACACCATAGTAAATACTAGGTATTACATTTATCTAATAAATGAAATACTGAATATCAACATAATGATAACAAACTCACATAATTCTGACCAATTATAAAATTTTAGATATGTAGTTTATTGTTCTATCCAATGAAACACTGGGTTGATTAAACAAAGTCTTTATTTATAGATGAGGAAACTGAGTCACAGAGAAATTAAGACTTGGAAAGGATTTTAACTTATTTCTGCCAGTGTAGTCATTACACAAATAGAATGAGTTGTGGCAGAAGCAAGGCTTGATATTTGGTCTTTCATCGATTTAAATAATCTACATTGCCTCTTGGACTTTTGTAACACCATTTATTTTTCAAAATTGCTCTTGATACTTAATTTACATTGAATGTACTTATGAAAGAATATTGCTGAGAATAGAACACACAAACATTTTTTATTGGTTAGAAATTTTATCAAGCATTTACATGGAAATGAGAAATCATGTTAAGTAAATGACAAGGAAAATGGGTATTGTAATATTGCTCTTTCACTTTGCTAATAAGTACTAAATGTCAATATTAGAATAGTTTTCTCAGTCTTCAACTTACAATTATGGGCTTAAGGAACTCTGAATATGGTCAGTATCTTTGTCTAACAAAACAACAAAACCTTACAGTAAAACATTAATTTTAGAGAAAGAATGCTCAGAGATTTTACTGTGATGTTAAAAAAAAAGCAAACCCAATACAAGACCATGATTTTATCCTGGAACTCAACTGTGCAAAGCAAATCTATTCTTTGTAACTATCATTATGCAAGCAACTATCACCCAAGGGTATATAGATCATACTAGGCCTATTCATCCCTGGCAATGAAACAGGTTACGAAGCATTTGTTAACCTTAGCATTGTAGCTGTGAAATTTGATTTTAATGATCATCATGCTTTGTAGCATGGAATTTTATTTTTAGGATAACTTTAACCCTGGAATCTTCTTTTGTTGCTCTCATACAAGGGACAGCAGCTCCAAATCTCAGATAAAGTGAACAGAGTGCCTTACATAAAAGGACAGGTGTTTCTACTTTCCTGTTAATGACCCTAAGTGTGGATGATGATGATCCTTATCAGTCATTACTAAATTTACTTCACAGAAATTAAGAATTAAATTACAGTTTCAAGGCTCATTGGGTCTTGTTAAATTTGTTGAATTGCTCACATGTGTGTGTCTTGTCCTCCATGGGGTATCTGTAAAGCAGGTGTTTCAATTCATTGGAAGTTTGCTGCATTCTACTCTGCCCAAAGATTCTTATACAATTGTGTTTGAATTCCAGGTTGGGTTCTTATATTTGAAGATCACACTTCAAATAGTCATATTTGACTATTGAAGTTTAGCATAAAGAGGAATAATATGGAAATGGTCTCTTATGGGAGCTTTTAAAAAAGAGTAGTGAATGTGAAATTCAAGGGCAGACAGGGACCACACTCCAAACTTAATATCTTTTACACTTGTCTCAGTATTCTGATGCCAAACAATTCCAAATACAAGTGCAAGTGGAAAGATCTTTTGCATTTTTATCCACGCCTGTGGGGACATGTCTTCTAATGCACTAAAAGCACAACTCACTGCTCTTTGAATGCAGGGGATATTAAACCAGATAGAAATTACTGCTGTTGTGTAAGTCTTCCCTGCCCTCTTTGTCCATATACTCTCTCTTTGGCAAGAGAAAAGTGCCCCAGACAATGTCACCTTCAATTTAATGTTCTCCTTTGAAAACTAAAACCAAATCAAACTGTATTTTTAAGCACAAAAAAGAACTAGATTCAGAATCAGATCAAATAACAGTCTGGGCTTTAAAACAAATGTTTATATTTCTAAATCAACCATTTTTAAACACAACTAGAGAATCTTATAGCATTTGAAAGATCAATTAATATGTCTGATATTTATTTTATATCATGAGTTGCTATAACTTGTGTTATATTTATATTGAAATTTTAGAAACAGGATGAATTTTCACAGTAAATGTCTAACATAATAATTCTAAGGCAAAGCAATGTGACCAAAAGAAAGAGAAAAAACTGAGAATGGATTTCTGCTTCTTTATTCCCAGTGTAGTTTTCTCTCCACCAGGTAAGAGTGCCTACATTTATAAGAAAAGGAAGAAATGGCTTATCTGAAATTCCTAATAATAGCAATAATAAATAAAAACCAGAAACTAGTTACAATGATAATAATAACAATAATAATTACTAAGGAACCATTTTATTATCCCTGTGTACAGTGTCAGGAATTTTTCTTAGATCTATGAAACTGTAAATAGAGAAATTAGTGACGTAAATGAGGACTCTTAATGTTCAACAAGCTGAGCTTCTAGCAAAATTACTCAAGAAGAAAATGATTCACAACCCACCTTTGATAGCTGGGAGGTTAGTACAGCAGTATCTCCTGTCACCTGGCTACACATTGCATTTTCAAGGTGTATTAGTCCATTTTCACACTACTATAAATAATGACCTAAGACTGGGTAATTTATTAATAAAAGAGGTTTAATTAACTCATAGTTTTGCATGGCTGGGGAGGCCTCAGGAAACCTACAATCATGGCGGAAATGGAAGCAAGACACACCTGACATGGCAGCAGGAGAGAGACAGTGACCAAGTGCCACACTTCAAAACCATCATCTTTCATTAGAACTCACTATCACAGGAACAGCATGAGAAAATCACCCCCATGATCCAGTCATCTCCCACCAGGTCCTTCCCTTGATATTTGGGGATTGCAATTTGAGACGAGATTTGGGTGTGGGAATACAGAGACAAAACATATCATTTTGCCTCTGACCCCTCCCAAATATCATGTCTATTTCACATTTCAAAACCTGTCATGCCTTCACAACAGTTCCCCAAATTCTTAACTCATTCCAGCATTAAGTCAAAAGCCCAGTTCCAAAGCCTCATCTGAGGCAAGTCTCTTTCTCCTATTAGTCTGTAAATAAAAAACAAGTTAGTTATTTCCAAGATACAATGGGGGGTAAAGGCATTAGATAAATGTTCTCATTCCAAATGAGAGAAATTGGCTAAAACAAAGGGGCCATGGGCCCCATGCAAGTCCGAAATCCAGCAGGATACTCATTAAAAGTTAAAGCTCTGAAATAATCTCCTTTGACTCCATGTCTTACATCCAGTTCATGAAAATGCAAGAGGTGGGCTCCAAAGGCCTCAGGCAGCTCCACTCACATGGCTCTGCAGGGCACAGTCCCTATGTCAGCTTTCGTGGGCTGGCATTGAGTGCCTGTGGCTTTTCCAAGTGCACAGTGCAAGCCATCAGTGGATCTCCCATTCTAGGGTCTGGAGAATGGTGGCCCTTTTCTCACATGTTCACTAGGCAGTGCCCCTGTGGAGACGCTGTGTGTGGGTTCCAACCCCACATTTCCCCTCTGCATTGTCCTAGTAGAGGTTCCCCATGAGGAATCTGCTCCTGTAGCAGATTTCTGCCTGGTCACCCAGGCATTTCCATACATGCTCTGAAATCCAGGCAGAGGTTCTGAGCAAATGCTCAGCTCTTGTCTTCTGTGCCCACAAAGGCCCAACATCATGTTCAAACCATCAAGGCTTGGACTTGCACCCTCTGAATCAACAGTCCAAGTTGTACCTTGGCCTCTTTTAACCATGGCTGGAGCTGGAGCAGCTGGGATTCAGGGTGCCATATCCCAAGGCTGAACAGAGCAGAGGAGCCCTGGGTTCAGACCATGCAACCATTTTTTGCTTTCTATACCTCCCACCTGTCATGTGTGGAGGAGCTGCTTGAAGATCTCTGAAATGTCCTGCAGACATTTCCCCCATTGTCTTGGCAATTAAAATTCAGCTCTTTGTGACTTATGCAAATATCTGCATCATTCTACCACCTGGTCAGGCTGAAAAGTTTCCAAACTTTTATGCACTGTTTCCCTTTTAAATATAAGTTTCAATTTCAGATCATTTATTCGTGAAAGTATATGATTGTATGCTTTTGGAAAAAGCCTGGTCACATCCTGAATGCTTTGCTCCTTAGAAATTTCTTCTGCCAGATAATCTAAATCATCTCTCTCAAGTTCAAACTTCCACAGATCCCTATGGAAGCAGAAATATGCCACCAGTCTCTTTGCTGAAGTGTAGCAAGAGTGACCTTTCCTCCAGTTTCAAATATGTTCCTTATTTATATCTGAGGCCACTTCTGCTTGGACTTCACTGTCCATATTACTATCAGCATTTTTGTCAAAATCATTCAATAAGTCTCTAAGAAGTTCCAAACTTACCCACTTCCTGTATTCTCCAGAGCCCTCCAAATTGTTCTAACATACACCCATTTCCCAGTTCCAAAGTCGCTTCCACATTTTCAGGTTATCTTTATAGCAATGCCCCACTATCGCAGTACCAATTTTGTGTATTAACCCATTTTCACACTGCTATAAACAGCAACCTGAGATTGAGTAATTTATAAAGGAAAGAGTTTTAATTGACTATCACAGTTCCACATGACTGAGGAGTCCTCAGGAAACTTACAATAATGATGGAAGAGGAAGCAAGGCATGTCTTACATGGCAGCCAGAGAGAGAGAGAGAGAGAGAGAAAGAAAGAGAGAGAGAGAGAGAGAGAGAAAGGAAGAGAGTGCCACACTTAAAAACCATAAACTCTCATGAGAACTCATTCACTCTCATATGAACAGCATGGGGAAACCTCTCCCCCTGTGATGCAATCACCTTCCACCAGGTCACTCCCTTGACACGTGGGGATTACAATTTGAGATGAGATTTGGAGGGGGACACAGAACCAAATCATATCATGCATACCACAAGGCAAATCAACATTCAAATTTTTACAGAGTTTCAACAACAAAAAATAATTCATAGTAATATTATTGAAACAAAGATAATCTAGTTTCCCGAAACTATATATACTTTTCTACATAGAGAGTGAACAAAATACCCATAATAATGTAAATTATTGATATCTTCTCTATAAAATTGTTAAAGGCCAACTAGGGCAGGATAATTATAGATAATAATTTATAAGACAGTAAATAATAATTCATAATATGAACTTTTAAGTCAAACATTCATATTGCAGATGTATCTTTTTTTCATTATTTTGAGTACTAAATATTTTAAAAATTGGCACAAGTGAAAAACTATTTTACTTTTGTGTGATGTTGGGTAAACTCTCATTGAAGTGTAAAGTAAGACAGATAATATAATAGTAGTTAGTTCAGGGATTTGTTAAAAGGGAAAATGCAATCATGTTTATTACCTGCTAAACACAAGATATAGTAGAGATTAGGCACTCAATAAATATAAACTATTAGCATTATTATGATTATCAATCTTACTATTGTTAAAAATACTCAAAGTACCATTGTTTTTTAGAAGTATGATTCACATGCTATTTATCGAGCAATTTTTGTGTTATAACAATAAGTGTTATATAAATTGAATGTCAAACTATTAAAGTCTCATATGCAATTACAGTGAAAGCATATGAAAATGACATTAATTGGTAGGCTCTTTTACTCTTTCTGTACCCTTTAATAGGCAAACTAAAACTTTACAAATTGGCATGTCAACATTTTATGCTACTGTCTAGAATGCCTCTAAGTTTCAAAATATTCTATATTTTTCAGAAAATTCAATATTCTCTGCTAATTGTTAGTCTCATATAAGAAGCAAACTCCTTTTTTGTGTAAATGATAAACGTTATTTTTTTCAAGCAATTTTAGGTTTAAAGAAAAATTGAGCAAAAATTGAGCAGAAGATACAGTTTGCATATACCTCTTGTAACCACATGCACATAGCCTGCCCCATTACCATCTCCTAGCACCACCAGAGTGGTAAGTTTGTTATAATATATGAACCTACATTGACACATCATTATCACTCAAATGCATAGTTTGCATTAGGATTCAACCTTGGTGTACATTTTATAAATTTTGACAAATGTAGAATAACTTATACCTGCCATTGCAGTATCATACACAATAATTTCACTGCCCTAAAAATGATCTGTTCTTTCCTTATTTATCCCTGTCTTACTGCTGAATCCCTAGAAACCACAGATCTTTTTACTGTCTTCATAGTTTTGTTTGTCTCAGAATGTTACATAGTCAAAATGATACAGGATGTAGCCTTTTCATATTGGCTTTATTCACTTACTAATACGCATTTAAGTTTCTTCCAAGTCATTTCATGGCTTGATAGCTCATTTCTTTTTAGTGCTGAGTAATATCCCACTGCTTGGATGTACCACAGTTTACTTATTTATTCATCTACTAAAGAACATATTGATTGCTTTCAAGTTTTAGCTATTATGAATAAAGCTGCTATAAATATTCCTGTACACGCTTTTGTGTCATAAGTTTTAAATTTATTTGAGTTAATACCCAAGAGCATTGTTGCTTGTTTACATGGCAAAAGCACATTTAGTTTTGTAAGAAACTACCAGTCTTTTAAAGTGGCTGTACTGTTTTGCATTTCAGCCAGCAAGGAATGAGAGTTCCTGTTGATCCATGTCCTCACCAGCATTTGATGTGGTTAGCGTTTTGCATTTTAGCATTCAAATAGGTATATAGTGGTATTTCAGTGTGGTTTTAATTTGCAATAGTCTAATAAAATATGATGATATTGAGCATGTTCATATATGCTTATTTACGGTCTGCATATCTTCTTTGGTGAGGTGGGTGAGGTGTCTGTTTAGGTCTTTGACCTTTTTTTTTTTTTTTGGTCAGGTTATTCATTTTCTTATTGTTGCGTTTTAAGAGTTTCTTTTATATTTTAAATTATAGTCCTTTACCAAATGTGGCTTTTGTAATTTTTTTCTCCTGGTTTCTGGCTTGCCTGGTCTATATTTTGTGTTTCTCTAGACAACATTGAGTCTTCCTATCCAAGAACAGGAAATGTATCTCCATTTATTTAGCTGTTGATATGTTTTATAAGAGTTTTGCAGTTTTCCTTACATAAATGTATATATTAGATTTATATGTAAATATTTCATCCTTTGACATGCCAATGAAAATAGCAATGTGCTTTGAATGTCACATTCCAGCTTTTCATTGCTAGCATTTAGGAAAAAATGACTTCATACTAAATGTGTTTGTCAAATTTGCTATAATCACTTATTCATTCCAACAGGTTTTTGTAGATTCTTTCAGATTTTCTATATAGATTATCATTTCATCTGTATAAATGATAATGTAGAAAAGACAAGTTTTATTTCTTTCTTCCCTATCTCTATATGTGTTATTTCCTTTCCTCAATCTATTGCATTATTTAGAACTTCCAGTTGAATGTTGAAAAGCAGTAGTGAGAGTGTTGAAAAACTAAGTTTTTCAACAAAAAGTAAGATGTTAACTGTAGGTACATTGTGTGTGTGTATGCTTTTTTAACAATCAAATTGAGGAAGTCTTTCCTCTCTATTTCTAATTTTCTGAAAGTTTTCGTCATTAGTAGGCATTTGGTGTTGTCAAATGCTTTTTCTGAATGTATTGATAAGACTATGTGATTTTTCTTCCTAAGGCTGTTGGTGTGATGGATTACATTAATTGATTTCTGAATGTAGACATAGCCAAGCATACTGGAATAAATCCCAGTTGGTCAATCTGTATAATTTCTTTTGTACTTTGTTGGATTTAATTTGCTGATATTTTGTTGGGGATTTTTAAATCTAAGCTCATGAGCAATATTGGTGTGTAGTTGTCTTTTCTGGTAATGTCTTTGTCTGGTGGTGGTGTTAAGGTAATATTGGCCTCTTATATGTGCTAGAAAGTATTCTCTCTGCTTTTATTGTCTGAAAGAGATTATGGAGAATTGGCATAATTTTTTTCTTCAATGTTGAGTAAAATTCACCAGTGAACCCCTCTAGACTAGCTTTTTTTTTTTCTATTTTGGAACATTGTTGATACAATTTCTTTAATAGGTATATGTCTATTCTATTCAGATTGTCTATTTCTTCTTGTGGGTTTTGGCCAATCTTATTTAGGATATCAAATGTGTAGTCATAGACTTGTTCATTATATTCCTTTATTATACTTTGAATATCCATGGAAAAGGTAATGATGACTCCTTTTTAATTTCTGATACTAGTAATTTATATCTTCTTTTTTTTTTTCTTAGTTAGCCTGGCTAGAGGTTATCTATTTTATTGACCTTTCCTAAGAATCACTTTTTGGTTTTGTTATTTTCTGTACTGATTTCAATTTTGTTAATTTCTGCTGTAATCTTTATTATGTATTTTCTTCTGCTTGCTTTGGATTTAATTTGATCTTCTTTATCTAGTATCTTAAGGTAGAAGCTTAGTTTATTAATTCTTGATTTTTCTTTTTTCCAGTATATGCATTCAGTGCTATAAGTCCCTCTAAGCATTGCTTTTGCTACATCCCACAAACTTTGAAAAATTGTATTTCCATTGTAATTTAGCTCAAAATATTTTAAAATTTTACTTGAGATTTCTTCTTTGACCCATGTGATATTTACAAATATTTTGTTTACTCTCAAAGTATTTTGGGATTTTCTAGCTATTTTTCTGTCATTGATTTCTAGTTTTATTCTACTGTGGACTAAGAACTGATATTTTATGATTTCAATTATTTTGAATTGGTTAAGATATGTTTTATGGCCCTGAATGTAGTCTATCTTTGTAAATCTTACCTTCAGCTTAAAAAAAAATGTACAATATGCTGTTGTTGGATAAAATAGCCTATAGATGTCAATTATATCCAGTTTATGGCTGGTGTTGCTGAGTTTAATTGCGTCTTACTGATTATGTGGCTGATGAAGCTGTCTATTTCTGATAAAGGGATGTTGAAATCTGCAACTATAATAGTGAATTCATCTATTTCTCCTTGCATTTATTTCAATCATTCTTTGCTTCATATATTTTGATATTCTGGTTGTTAGTTCCATACACATTAAAGATTGATATATCTTCTAGAGTGTTGATCTGTGTGTCATCTGTGTGTCAAAATCTACTTCTATCTCATTTTTGAATGATGATTATTCAGGGCACAGAATTCCAGGTTAACCTTTTATTTTTCTTTCAATACTTTAAATATTTTACTCCACCCTCTTGCTGCTTGTATGATTTCTGAAAAGAAGTCAGATGTGCAATTTATCTTTTACTTCTCCATTGATTTTTTCCTCTGGCATCTTTTAGTAATTTGTTTTTATCTTTAATATTTTGCAGTTTAAATATGATATACCTATGGGTAGTTTTCTTGGCATTTACCCTGCTGTATATTCTCTGAGCTTCCTGGATCTTTTGTTTAATGTCAGGCATTAATTTGTGGGAAATAGTTATTATTGCTTTAAACATTTCTGCTGTTCCTTTCTCTCCTTCTGTTTTTTCTTGTATTCCCATTATCCATATGTTACAACTTTTTGGTTGTCCCATAGTTCTTGTATATTCTGCTCATTTTTTTGCTGTTGTTTCTCTTTGCTTTTTCAGTTTTGGCAGTTTCTGTCTGCCATATTCTTAAACTCAGAGATTTTCTGTCTCAGCTGTGTCTTATCTATTAATGAGCTCATCAAGTTGATTCTTCATTTTGGTCACAGTGTTTTTGAACTCTAGCATTTTAAGTCACTCTTAGAATTTCCATCTCTTTGCATACCTTAGCCATCTGTTATTGCATGTTGTCTACTTTTCCCATATAAGTCCTTAGCATATTAGTTATAGTTGTTTAAATGGCCCATCTAATATTTCCAACATCCCTGCCATGTTTGGTTCTAATGCTTGTTCAGTATCTTCAAACTGTGTTTTTTGCCTGTTGTATGCCTTGTAATTTCTTATTAAAAGGTGATCAAATGTATTTGGTAAAAGGAACTTCACTAAATTGGCCTTTTAAAGTAATGGTAAGGCGTGCGTGGAGGGAAGCTTCTGTAGTCCTGTGATTATGTCTCAGTCTTTCTTTTGGTGAGCCGGTGACCCTGGGCTGTGGACTTCACCAGTGCTTCTCTGTCCCTACACCTCCATTAGGTGAGAGAGGATGGCTATAGGGAGTTACAGTTGAATATTTCTCTTTTCCCATCTGGTTGGCTCTGATAAAACCACAGAAGGTCAGTTTCTGACAAAATAGTGTATTCTGAGGACAAGCCTTATTAAGAAAAACAGAATGCTGTGGTTTGTATTTTAAAATTGTTCCTTCTTCTCTTCCTTCCAGAAGTATGAGGGGATTTTTTTTTTTTTTTTTTCTCAGACACTCTCTGTGAAACTAGATCTGGTCCCTAGAGATAAACTAGATCTGGTCCCCAGAGATAACACTCACAAAAGTGTGGGTACCCTCCCAGTGACTGGTCCCCTGGGTTTTAAACTCAGATTCATCCACACTGCGCTTCCAGCACTTCATAAATGACAGGTTATGTTTTGCTACCCCAATACTGGATCCTTGAAGGTTTCTGCCCATGAGCTTTTGATCTGGTAAATTGTGATTCTCTGTATCCACCTATTTGTCTTATCAGTTTTAGGGTCAGCAATTTGCCCTGAAATCCCACTTCTCTGACAAATCTAACTTGTTAGGATAGAGTGGTGACCTCTAAACTTACATGCCAGGCTGAAAGGTTAAAAAATATTTTTAATGATAATAATTTATAGCATAATTTTGCAAATGCCAAAATAAAAGAGTTTTTCACTTCAGGATCTGATTTGAAAACACTGATTCAGGAGACAGTTCAGTCTTCCCCAAACATTAACATATTTTAAATGCTGGCCTGGCTTGTTTATTTTTTAATCTAGTGGATCCATTTTCTCTGCAGCGTTATTGCACCTTCTTTTTTATTTTACTAGGACAGCAAAATAAATCAAGATGGAAATCTTATGAAATTAATAATTAAACATTATTCTAAGAAGCATTGATATTGCTGATGAAACATTTTTTTGAAGTCTCTTGAAAGACATTCAAAACCCATAATGAATTTCGAATAAAGAACTTGATAACCAATCTTAAAAAAATGCATCAAAATTCAGCTCATCTATCTTCCTAAAAATTACCAAGGAATATATAATTTATACAATATCATTATATAATATTCTAAACATAAAAATACATTTATAATTCTACATTTTTTTATAGCTACTTTCCTTTGGTCAGGTTTTCCTTAAATCTCTATACAAAGATACCCAAAATAACTTGAGGAAGTTAAGATTATTACAAAATAAATCACATTAGCAAGTCACTGAATAATTTAATATGATCGTATATTAAGTAGTGATGGATTTTTATTCCTAATTTAAATATAGGTAATTCAAATAAAAATGTTTGTAAATACTACAGTTAATGGAAGAACTTAAAATCGTTTGTAGAGATATTTTAATGACCTTCCTTTGTTCTTTATATAAATTTGATGATTTACTTTTTCCTTA
The DNA here is from genome assembly GCF_003255815.1 of Theropithecus gelada. Lineage (NCBI taxonomy): Eukaryota > Metazoa > Chordata > Mammalia > Primates > Cercopithecidae > Theropithecus > Theropithecus gelada. The sequence goes on from NC_037668.1 coordinate 134,417,138, forward strand.
ATTTTTAAATATTGAAGTACATTTCATACTTAATTACAGAGATTACCTTTAATTTACAAACCCGAAATGAAAAAAAAGAGAATGTTTCTAGAAAAGAACCAGAAAATTATTAAATTATAGTGTTTTTTCTAATAACTTAATTATTTTACGTTTTACACCTGCCATAAATCTCTATGTATTTGAATAAACACATGAATTTATTATATCTACCTGACTGCTATATGCCTTTTAAAAAATGCAATTATGTTGCCCCACTTCATTATTCTCCACAGGCAATAGAACCTCTTACACCAAGTAAGTAATATACTGGTAACAAACATAGAAGAAAAAGTCTGCTTTATATCATCCAATTCCTTTTTAAAATCTCTGCATATATTAATGTTTTAGAAATTTTTCAGATGAACTTTTCAAAACAAGCATGCAAACATCTGAACTATTAGATTTTTGTCTAGTTTAATTTAGATAAAATTTAGATATTATAGGCTTTAATTTTTCTTAGTTACTTTGATTTTTCTTGATAATTTTTAAATCAATGATCTAATATATCTCTATTTTGTGATGTTCTTGTTCAGACTTTCAAAGTGTGTCACAACTACTTTTTACTTTTTCCAGATTAATCATACTGTAACTTTCATCCCTGGAAACATCCTTTAAAGACCATTCCAAACTAAATGTCAATCCAGTGGCAGCTTTTCCATCACTTAGTTTTACTCAGTGGCCCATAATGGGGATAAAAAGCAAAATAAGACTGCTTGTACATGGTTCCAAAGTATCAGTTTGAAATATAAATTCCTTTGTAGTTTATATTCTACCCATCTTAGAGAATACTTTCTAAAATTCTAGTGCCAAGAAAATTATAATCTCTAAGACATTTTTGTCCAGAATTCTCAGATTTAATTTGGAGAGTTCATATATAAAATATAATTTGCCCCAATGAAGTCAAATTTCTTGATACTTAGGGAGTGGAACAATAAATTTTCATAGGCTTTCACTTACTTAGAGTGGTGTGTGGAAAGATGATTGTAGCACCACTAGACACCAGTATCAAATACACAAAAAATCAAAATTTCAATGTAATCTGCAATAATTCAGTTTTAGTTCCTGCAGAATATATGACAATGACCAAATTTAGAATTATTGTTAATGTATATTTATGACATATTATTTAATATTAATAGCATGGAGAGTTTCAATCCTTAAGAGAAAATTTAGGCGACTTCCTTCAGCTCACATATATTCCCCAGAAAGTAGACATTTATAATTTTAGTTCACATTGATCCTCTACTGTTATTTTCTATTTTATTCAAGTGATGTGTTTAGCTAGCCAATATAACTTGTTAACACAGTGAATTTCCTAGCAGTGATTCAGTAGCTGTGGCAACAATCAGCATGGGAACACCTAAATGCTATAGATGGCTTCTTATTGATTGCTATAAAAACACAGAAATAAAATGTGAACTCTAAAAATCTATTTACAGCCATAGATGTAATCCTTAAGTACAGTTTGCTGATTTTCAGCTGGCTTTGCTTGAGTAACTCTTTTCCTTCAAGGGCATCCATTACACAGCAACATTTATAGTGGAGTCTACAATTACAGTATATTTGGAAACAGCTATCTTTTAACTTAAAAAGTATGTTAACAATCACTTTCTTGACAATCAGTATAATGAACCCACTTGGCCAGGCTTTAATTTAGACCCATGTTTTATTATACCAATTATATTATGACAATTCTATAGTCATAATATAATTGGTCAATGTTTGTGTAACAAACCACCATGTTAGGAGCACAGTGGCAAATTGAAAAACCCTGGAATGATAAGATTTAAATTGAATCCCTCTTCTGGTACTTCTTGGACACATGTCATTCATCAAGCTCAATTTCTCTGAGTTTTAGGTTTTTTTGTCTGTTGCCATTTCTAAAATTATAAATTCAGAGAACACGAGAATTCTATGACAGTTTAAAGATCATTTATGCTAATATGTTTACAAATCTGGAAACTGAAGCCCAGTATCTGGGCTCAACTGTAGTCTTGCTTCTTGCATAAGGATGGTTGCTGAGAGAGAAGTAACAGTGGTGGTATTCACAAATTTAAAAACTGGTAAAACAGGATAACCCAATAGGCAAAGTTAATGACAAGCTAATTAGAATAGTTGTCTTAAATAACTTACTATGCCTCAGTAGCGTGTACTGGTTTGGTAATGTGTTAGTTTGCTAAGGGTGCTGTAGAGGTGTTTCAAAGCCACAAATGGTGTAGTTTAAACAATGGAAATGTATTGTCTCAAAGTCCTGGAGGCTAAAAGGCCAACATCAGAAAGTAAACAGAGTTGATACTTTCTAAGGGCTGAATAGAAAAATCTGTTTCCTGCCTGTTCTCTAGCTTCTGCCGGTTGTCCGGCAATGTTTGGCTTTCCTTTACTTGTAGAGTCATCACCCTAGTCTCTGCCTTCAATTTTTCATGGCATTCTCCCTGTATGTGATCCTCTGTGCCCAAATTTTCCCTTTTTGTAAGGATACCCGTCATACTCAATAAGAGCCCATCCTAATGACCTCACAGTAACTAATTATTATCTTCAATGACCCCGTTTCCAAAGCAAATCACATTCTAAGGTAGTGGGGGTCAAGATTTCAACATATAAATTTGAGGAGAAGCACAATAAAACTCATAATAGGTAGAATACAAATTTAGTACACAAGGATATTGCAGCATGAATTACTAACACTCCATTTGCTAAAATGCAAATGTTACCTGAAGCATCAGTAATTTCTCACTCATAGTGCCATTGATTTTGAAATGATTATTTTTCTGTAGAAAAATATATTTAAAATATCACCTAGAAATTAACTATTTTCCAAGTTATTTGGAATAATAATAATATTGACATCTTTGCTACCAAAACACAGAAAGTCTGTCAGATACTAAGAAAAATCTGCTACTAAGCATCTAATATGTCAAATCCTGGTACTTTAGCCCTTATTTCTTAATGTTGGAAGTTAATAAAATGACATATTAAACCTGGATAGCATTCAGCACCAGACTTTGGCAAGAATTTGCAAAAGCTAAACTTTTCTCAAGATTTAGTAACGATAACAACAACTCAAAAAGAAACAAGTAAAGATAATGGAATAAAATCTCAGACTTGCCAAACCACAAGTTTTATGAACACACATATACATATTTACCTGAAAACCAAAAGAAGCAAAACTTATGCCATGTGTTCCCATTGAGAAAGAAAACACTCTGGTTAAATTTCATTAACAAAAAAACCTTGGACTGCCCAATTCAGACATCAGAACACTCATTAAATGCAAACTCAGAGGACTTAATGATAGTGTCGAGGTTTGCACCCTAGAAAGCTAAGATGTATTTTATTTCCCTGAGCTTTATGAGGGCAATATGTTGTAAATGTGTAGTCAAGTAATAGATAAGCCTGATATTTTAAGGCTGTAGCTGTAGACATCTGGTTGAGAGCAAAAGTGCTTGGGGCATGGTTTTATAGAGGGGCTGTATTTCATCACAATATCTTTCTACTCTAACTTATAATAGTAAATACAGTCGAGCTCATTTAAAAATCTCCTCAAAGATTGTGGAGAGAAAGAGAGTTCTGTTTTACCAGTAGTACAAATAGCTTTTTTCTTGTTTAGCACTTTCTCCACTGAATAAATAATAACAACCAGAAACATTAACACTGGAAGTAATATTAGCTCCTTCAGTTCATCCAAGTGTCCAAATGCGTCACTTTTAACTATGAAGTCATTGTAGAATCCCTTTTACCTCCATTATATGTCATATTTTATCAAAATGTGCTCATTTTCCATAACATTTTCATCACCAAGTAATCATTTTGTTCAACTTTTTTATTATTTTTAGTATCTTTCATTTGTAATTTATTGCAATAATTACTTTAGAAAGTCTTTCGACTTCATGAAGCAAAACTCTCTAATGCGATTTCGTTAAAATGTATAGAATAAGGAATTGGGAACATAGAAAAACACTAAATAAATGATCTGAGCTGTTTATGGATCTAAATCAGGGAAAGTGTATGTCTATGTGAATTCACTCTACTGTAGTGTTTTCCTGAAGGCAGCTACTAGTTATAATAATGCTATAGCATAATACATCACAAGATATAGTAAGGCCATATTAGTATATTATAACACACTTCAAAAGAGTGAGGGTGGAAAAGTGGACTGTGTACCATTTAGAAAAATGGTAAGAATAAAGTAATTAACATGTGATTCAAACACATAAGGGGTCAGGTACTGTGCTAAGTACTTTGTATAGATCCGACTGTAGTAACAATAATTCTGCAAAGTTGGTGATATTGTTATTTACAAATTGAGCTCAAATAATCAAGTACAAAAGTATCTTTTTAACCTCCTCCTGAATAAATCTATTAAGATAAAATAAATCAAGATATGGAATCTCAAAAGTCACTTTTTAAGGAAGTACTTGATTTTGACATTAGATTGGAAGCACTGAAGTGCAATTGAAATAAAATGGTTTAGAGAATAATAAATGTATTATTTCTTATTTTTTGAATCTGCCCTCTCACTAATAATCACAAGAGGAAAAGCAGAAAATGTATTCCAATTTAAGATTTCCTTTAAAAATTTCTTTAAAAAGTCATTGATATCCTTCTTTATGACAAATACCTTATGATGAAAGGCATAAAAGAAATATTTTCTAAGGGAAATTTTATTAAAGTCACTGAAGAAAGATATTTTAGACTTCCAACAGGTAATCAAAGAAAAAATTAAAAATATTAAACTATAAAATAAGTAGGCCAGTCACAGTGTCTCACACCTGTAATCGCAGCACTTTGGGAGGCCAAGGCAGGAAGATCACTTGAGGTCATGAGTTTGAGACAAACCTGGTCAAAATGGTGAAACCCCGTCTCTACTAAAAATACAAAAGTTTGCAGGGTGCGGTGGCATGCACCTGTAATCCCCTCTACTTGGAAGGCTGAGGCACAAGAATCACTTGAACGTGGGAGGCAGAGGTTGCAGTGAGTTGAGAACACACCACTGCACTCCATCATGGGTGACAAAGCGAGACTCCATCTCAAAAAAGAAAAATAAAAAGAAAAGAAAACTGTCAATATTTTTTTCATAGTAAGGCAAAAAACTACACCTTTTAAAATTTCCATATGGCCTCTAATAATTTACCTTCAATGATAACCACTGAATCTCACTTTAATTGAATAAAAAGGCTGCTATGACCTTTTGAAAAGAACTAAATTTAAAACATTACTTTAATACATATATTTATAATTTTTTTCTTTAATGACACAACAAATGAACAAATTAATACAATCCCCAGCCTCCATGGTCACTGACCAACATCATACAAGACATCTTAATTCATTAGTCACCCTAGATCACTTTTTCTATAATAGGTCTTAGGTGCATTAACCACCATATTCTGCAAGGGGACTTAAGGTATCAACCAAAAGTCATGAAGAAATCGCCAGTGTCCTAAACTTAATCCTGTCCTCATTCTAAACCTGCCACATCTTCTGCCATCAGAACCCAGAAATGAACAAATTTGAAAATGGTGATTTTTTTTTTTTTGGCCTCACTGTCATAATTTCTCCACAAATGCAATGCCTCTGTCTTTGGGCAGCATTTCTTTTCCATTTTGTTAGTCTTCCCACCACCGTTAATATGAATTATTACCTTTGCAATATTTTAATACAGTGAAGTGATGTTTATCACCAATTCTTTACATTATTTTGTTATATGAATAGCTTTTTAAATTTATTATTTTGTCTAAGTAACATTCTTTCCTTTGTTCCTTTTTATTTTTTGTCAAAATATAACATGGTTTTCTTCTTGTTAGCTTTGCCTATTTGCATTTTTCTAATATTCTCACATAATCAAAATATAAATAATAAACATTAATTTTTTTAATTAGAAGTTATGATTTTAAGAGATGGAGATACACCAAAAATCTCATTGTATGGAGTATACATGTTCTTAAAAAAAATAGACAATTTTACTCAATATTAAATGTGTAACTTGCTAAATCTCAAAGAATCTTTAATTACATAAAGCTCTCAATAAAAATGGGGAGGGAAAAATAACAGTTAAAATTTATTATATCAAAGATGATAACTATCCATAAAATTCAGTATAGACCAATGGCTTAAAAACAAGTCTGGAATTATGGAGATACGGATTTCATTTCTAGTTCCGTCTTGCATTAACAATATGACTCTAGCCAATACTTTGTAAGGCCTAGTTTTCTTACTTGTAAAATGAGCATAATAATGGTAATTTATGGCCGGGTGCAGTGGCTCACGCCTGTAATCCCAGCACTTTGGGAGGCTGGGGCAGGTGGATCACGAGATCAGGAGAACAAGACCATCCTGGCTAACACGGTGAATCTCCATCTCTACTAAAAACATACAAAAATATTTACCAGGGCGTGGTGGCAGGTGCCTGTAGTCCCAGCTACTCCAGAGGCTGAGGCAGGAGAATGGGGTGAACCCGGAAGGCGGAGCTTGCAGTGAGCCGAGATCAGGCCACTGCACTCCAGCCTGGGCAACTGAGCGAGACTCTGTCTGAAAAAAAAAATAAATAAATAACTTATTGGGTTTTGAAAATAATTACAAATGAAAAAATAGCATAGAGACATATTATAGAGAAAAATACTTTATAAATATGTAAATATTAATTATTAGTCAAAGCTGAAGTATTAAGAAACCATTGAATTTTTAGATTTTTAATACTCTAAATTAATAAACTAGGGAATTCTACAATAACAAAAGAAGAAAGAGTAAGAGGAGAAGGAGAAGTAGTAGGGACCTCTACCTCTTCACTTACAAACTAATTTATCTCCTTCTCTGGATGAATTTCTTAAAGGCTCTTCTATCTCCTTCTAGCCTCTGTTTCTCCCATTGATTTTCATTCCTTTTCTCTCTACAATATGGCCTGTGGTCTCATATTCACAGAATACTCAAGCCATTTCAGATATGTGGAAAGATAATGCAATTAGTTAGGTTTGCTCAAAAACCTTTAGTTACCTTTTAAAAACCTCAGTGACAGTAAGATGTAAGTTGAATTATCAGTGTAGGCAAGTGGCTATTGAATTGAATACTTGTAAATTTACTGAGGACTTTACTATTAGCAGTTTCAGTATCTACCTGACTTCTAACAACTTATCAGTGCTGAGTTATACTGGAAACACTCAACCTGTCTTGAAATTTTCTCCTTTCTTGGCTTTCAAGCATCACTCTCTTATTTGCCTTCCAATAATTCTCCCAACCCTTTCTCTCTCTTTCTTTTTCTCTTTCTTTCTTTCTCTTTTTTCTTTCTTTCTTTCTTTTCTTTCTTTCTTTCTTTCTTTCTTTCTTTCTTTCTTTCTTTCTTTCTTTCTTTCTTTTTCTTTCTTTCTTTCTTTCTTTCTTTCTTTCTTTCTTTCTTTCTCTTTCTGTATTTCTTTCTCTTTCCTTTCTTTTTCTTTCTCTCTCTCTTTCTTTATTCTTTCTTTTCTCTCTCTCCTTCCTTCCTTCCTTCATTTCTCTTTCTTTCTGTTTTCTTTCTTTCTTTCTTTCTTTCTGTCTTTTCTTCTTTCTTTCTTTTTGTCTTTCTTTCTTTCTTTCCTTCTTTCTCTTTCTTTCTCTCTTTCTCTCTCTTTCTTTCTTTCTTTCTTTCTTTCTTTCTTTCTCTCTTTCTTTCTTTCTTTCTTTCTCTCTTTCTTTCTCTCTTTCTTTCTAGGGCAGTGGTTACTCTTATACTAGAGGTTCTTTCACTGCTGGTGTAAACCAAGATATTATTTGTGCCCCTTTTCATTTTACCCCACACAGTGTCCTCCAAGTGAGTGAGCTCATCATTTCTCCCACTGTGAACTTCTCTTTACCTTGTTTCCACCTTAGAGTGAATGATATTACTACCCACTTTTGTACCAAAATCTGAAATAAAAGTTTTTCTCTCGATTAATCCCTCTCCTTTATCTCATCATACTGCAATAGTCACTAAGTTATCTTTCTCCTACCTCTAAAGACATCTCAAAGCATTCTTTATTTTGCCTTCATCCATACTGCTCTTCTCTTAGCTTACATTATTTCTTACCTAGGTCTATATTATATGTTTTATTAAGCAATTTATTAGGTAAAAAGAATCAAATAGCCTCAGGAGTGTAATCACATATATGAAAACCTAACTAGCATTCACTGTACTCCCAGATTCCATGAGACCTGTCACATTTCTTCTGGGCTACTATATTTTAAGCCTTCATCATGCAGGAAGACCGCTTATGCCTATACTAAATACCAAACTTGAGTGAATCTGAATAAATGATAGCCGTCAACCAACTTATTATGTTTTTTTTATAGCCCCACAAATAGTGTGGGTTAATGGAGTCACATCTGAAGGAGGAAAAGAAAAGTAGCATATACTGTTACTGATTAAACGTCTGACTATCCTGGGTACATTACTCGTATTATTTTGCTACACTACACAGTTTTTGAGGGCAAAGTTTGTGTCCTGTTCAGTTCTATAGCCCCACCGCAATGTTTCTGATATGATAAATATTCAATAAAATTTACTTATTAATTAGTGAAGGTTTATGACAACTTTATGAGGTAGTTCTACTCCCGTAACAATTTAACAGATGAGCATATTAATATTTAAAGAATTAATCTATACTAAGTTTCACCCATTTATTCAATTTTGTAAAGTTCCTATGTCCTCTGAAGATATACGACTTGTCTGAATAAGACAAGCCAAAGTTACTATTCCCACAAATTTCAAAATCCAGTGACAGAGACAGGAAAAAAAACAAGAAAAAGATGGATGGGTGAATAAGTGCAGCATCCTGCTTTACTCACTATTCTTATTTCTAAGGTGACCTAAAAATTCACAGAATAGCCACCAATCAGTGATTTAGCAACAGTTTACTGTATCTATAGAGATAAGCTATTTTTCAGACTGTGATAATCTCTATGAATACAATAAAACAGGATTATGTTACAGAGTGATTGAGGAGAAGTAGGATAATATTACATGTCATAATCAGGAAAGGACAATCTGAGGTGAGGGCATTTGTATGAACAGTGAAGGAGTAAATCATGTGAAAATCTTGGGGGAAAGGGGCTCCAGGGAGATAAATAAATAAATGCAAAAGCCCAAGAAACCAAAAGAAAGCCAGAGTGGCAGGTCCTAGTGGGTATAAAAAGAGTAGAATCTGATAAAGGCCTATTCATAATTTGATTTTAAAAAGAAGAAGAGTAGAATCTAATTCCAAAGGCCATGTTGTTATAGGTCCATGCAACAGCCATATAAAAACTTAGTGTAGGCCGGGCGCGGTGGCTCAAGCCTGTAATCCCAGCACTTTGGGAGGCCGAGACGGGCGGATCACGAGCTCAGGAGATCGAGACCATCCTGGCTAACACAGTGAAACCCCGTCTCTACTAAAAAATACAAAAAACTAGCCGGGCGAAGTGGCGGGCGCCTGTGGTCCCAGCTACTCGGGAGGCTGAGGCAGGAGAATGGCGTGAACCCGGGAGGCGGAGCTTGCAGTGAGCTGAGATCCGGCCACCGCACTCCAGCCTGGGCGACAGAGCCAGACTCAGTCTCAAAAAAAAAAAAAAAAAAAAAAAAACTTAGTGTAAAATTTTATTTATTTTCTTGGAAAACAGATTTATATACTTATGGTTATTTTGCATACTGGAGTTGTAAATGTCAAAATAGTATCCTAGTGAAGTAAACTCACAGAGTGAGCAGACAAAGGGTAACTTATGTCCTATTTTACACAGAAAAAATCTTGAAAATTGAAATCATTTGTGTGTGCATGCACAAATAAATCTTTACCACAAAAATATATAAAGGATTAATATCTGTGTATAAAGATATATCATAGAAATAATTTCCAAAGCCTACATTTTCCTTCAAGAGTCATCTGAATTTAGAAATGTTATGTTATTTTAACATCCTCTAGTGGTTCTTTGGTAAAACTGGGGGATTGCTTGACAAATTTAAAATGTATGTCTAAGTAAATACATTTTCTTCTCAGAATAAAATGTATATCCCATTTAATCCAAGCAAAAAAAAAAAATTAAATTAAAAGGTAAAATAAAATACAACAAAATAAAGTAACTGTTTATTCTTATAAGCAAACAACTTATTAAAAGAGATAAAGCAACTTTCCTTCAAAATATACAATATTTGACATTCACTTTAGAAATTAGAAAATAAAAGTTGTTGTCTAAATATCATTAGCTATGGATTTCCCTCTGACAGTAAACTGGAAGCAATAATGTAATTGGCTAGTTTTTCCTTTTATGAAACCCTATTTCTATTAGAAATATGTAAGAGTGGAAAAACAGGAAAGTTTAAAATCTCACAGTAACAGATATTTGCAGGCTTTTATTTCATAGGCAATATATTTTTGTCAAATAATTATATAAAATTAGTAAGATAACATATGTTTACCTTTTCCAAGTTACATTTGGAGAACCAGTGGCACAGAGTTATTAGGTTACAAAGGAAGTCTGGAGTCAGTCTAAGACTTCCAGGTATCCTGTTTGCTAACTTTCTGTGACTTCCATTCATTGACAGTCCTTCTAAATTTTTTTTTTCTACCTGAGCAGTTATATACCTTTCAGAATCTATCAATTAATTGACACGATATTTATGATTAATTGTGACATATACCTGCCTCTGTTGTGATTCTTGAAGATTCCAGAGGTGTTCTAACCATCTGAAATGCACTTGAAAAGGGGCTTTATAATCTCCACCCTTGCTACAAAAAAGAATGAAAAAAAAATCTTGATTCTAATTCTACATCTGTTGTATATATTTTATTCCAAAGATATTTATTCTTTCTGTACATTCGTGAGACCTGTAGCCACTTGCTTACATTGTCAACTATCAATTCACAGTCTAGTTTCATTAACATATAAATAGATGGCCTTTAACCAGACTTAAAGACTTTTGAGAAAATCCAAGCAACCAATTATATAATCCATCTACACAATTTCAAATGGACTAGATTATAGAAGATGCTAAAAATGTTGATGACCTGATTTACAATCTGTACCCTACCCTGTTAGAGAGGTTGAGATATAAATTGTTCTATGTTCAGAGCTTCAGTGAGATAGGTAAGTATTATCTGGGTAGAAAAAAAAAGCTCATTTTCTTCACCCTTAGTGGAAGAAAGAGTATGCATTTTGTTCAGCTGATTTGGTTTTATGCACTCATGCTCAGGTTGAAAAGTACAAAAGTACAATAATAAAGTAATGATAACAGCTATGTTCCATTTTCCATTTCTATCTTAATCGCTCCAGGTAGGTAATTTTACTGTGTATATAAATCATTAGTCTTCAACACTCACCCCATTCTCTAGTTATTCTTAGGCGCCAAAGCAGTTTTATTTTGCTAAGAGCCATTTCTGATTGTCTCTGGAGTGACGGCAGGGGTGAGGGAGGATTCAAATTAGCTTCAAGGTACATTTACTTCTATTACTCAGACATAATACCCCAATGACATATAGACCATTTCTTAGTCAAATACTAATTTACAATTGTCCTGTATCTATATAACCAGCATGCACTGCTAAATCTTTTCTGACTAGGTTTGATTTCAGTGATAAAAACTAAGCATTTTTGATGATTCCAGGCTTCTTAGTGAAAACAACAACAACAACAACAACAATTTTGCCCATAATCATACAAAATAACCAAGGAAAGCTTTCAGGGAGAAGTCCAGAAGCATTATCTGTGTAATAAATAGATTTCCAAAATGTGGCCAAATGAAACACCCAGTGAACTTTAAGGACTTTATTAAGACAGTTCAGTCAGAAATGCTATGAAAATAAAATTAAGTGTAATCAATAGAACTTGGGCAAGCCATTTGCAGATTCTGGACCTTAATTCATATTAGGACTCTCTGACTTACTAAGACTTAATGTGAGTGTTTCCATAACTTTTATGTTTCTACAACTGTACATTTCAGGTATTTAGGGTACAATTAAGCTTACAGTAGCTTTTTTGAAGGAGTAACAGAACGAATAAAAGAATAATGTTATTTTCTTTTCAAGACTTTCTGGATTCTTGTCTATATTTTCCTATAAGAAGCACTTATACTAATGTGAAAGTAAGTTGAAAAGTGAGACTCTATGGTCTTCTATTTCCCTTCTAGTTCCAAAAAAGAAAATAATAATGTAGCACTAACAAGGATAAGTGAACAAGCCCATTTCTATGCCTTGTCCATAACAATCACTTGATAAATATTTGGAGAATTGGCACTGTAGTACCTACTGGGCAAAAACTGAGAGTAGAAATGACTAAAGGCACAGAAAGATAAGCACAGGCAGAAGTATCCTTAAGGAGGTCAGAATGGGTTCACTCAAGTTAGTCTCAAACTCATACCAGTTCAAAAAAAAATAGAAGTCTTTTGGGAAGTTTTCAATCTTTGGTGTCCTCAGATTGTGTAATGGCAACTCCAGCTTTATGAGTAAATGAACTCTGTTATGGAGGACTCTGTGACGTGCCTAATTTTGTTCTCCATGTTTATCTGATTTGCAGTTTCCCCAGTCATTCTTTTAGACCTCTCATTTGAGTGCCTCACATGGAAACTTGAACCTCTCACATTTTTTCTGGGCTCCTGAAATCCCACCCATATCTGGAAAGTTTAATTCACAGGTAAAAGGCGTTTGGAGAGTGGGGTGTGTTAGGCAGTAGAAGAGATATGGCATCCTGACCTTGTGTCCTGTGTTCCCAGCAACCGAATAGGGACAAAAGGTTAAAATGTATAGATTAAAACCACATCCACACTACAATTTGACTATCTTTAAGGATCCTTTTAGGAAGTCAGGGCAATTACTGAGCCTTGCATGATGAACTGGTGGGTATGCTCTTACGGATTCATTAAGGTTCCCAGCACTGACAATCTTGTCTGGCCCAGCTACGTTCCCCCTGTCTTCTCTAGCATTTGTGACCTGCACTCAGGCACATGTCACACCTGGTAACAACTGATGCTTGACTCGACACACTCCTCTGCCAGTGCTCCTTTTCTTCATTTACTCCCTTATGAGGAGTTAAGTGGCTTTAATTTGCATTTTTTAAAGCTACTGCATGTTGAAACTTTCCTTTTTGAAACTTTTGGGCTTCTTTACCAAGGCTGATGATTTGGATGAGGAGCAAAACATCTAGTAATTGTTAATATGCTCTTCCACTAGATATGACAAATCTTTCTCGCCAAAATTTACAGTTACATTTTCCTCTTGAAAACTAAGCTTTAGTTTGTGACTTTCAAACAAATGACAAAGGATCTTCCTGAGCAATATTAAAGATACCTCCTTCTGAAACAATGGCGAATCCCACTTTCACCGCCTTTTCTCTGCCTATTAAGGTTCATTCATTTTATGAGATTGCAGCTACAAATCAGTAGAAAAATGAAAAAAACACATGGCTACATCTTAGCAAGCACCTCCTTTGGTTATTAATTTACATTTCTTTTCTTTCACGTAGTATATAGAGCAGTAGCATAGATATATATGATAATAAATAGAACATCATATTACATAATTTCAATTATTGATAATTCACTAAATGTCAGGCCTTGGCAAAAACCACCTGGTTTATCAAATGCAATATTCTATTTGCTATCCAAAGTATTCTATAAAAAAAGTTACCTAGATTTTACAAATAGAAAATTAAAGTTCATGACATAAAGTCATCTGCTTAAAAATAACCCAGCTAAGTAATGCAAGATCAAAAATGAAAAGTAGTTTTATCGTCCATAAAGGCCATAATCTTAAGCAAAATAAGGCATTATCTCCTGATATTAATTCTAAAGCATATACATTAAACTTAGTGAATGAATGTCCAGGGAAGAAGGCTGAACTTAGTCTACAATATAAAATCACCAGTTTGTCACAGGTTCTTAATTTATTTTTTGGTAAAATGTATTGATTATTAAATACTCCCAACTGTTATTTAAAGATAAAACAAACTTGTTCCAACTGTTTATTTTGTGATATCGAAGCAGTAAGAAGAAAATGAAAGGGTTCCCAAAGATCCTCGATTTGCTCTAGTGCCATTTTATTGCAATTCCTGTCTCTGCAAGGAGCCAGGACTTTGGGTAGGAGCTCCACTTTCAATCTGGCTTGTCACCTCTTCAAGAATAGAAAAGACTGGCATTCAGGGCCAGTGACAAAACCTGTCCTCTCATATTCCCATCATGTTCTCAATGCCTCCCTGATTCATCACTGAACTTGAAGATTAACGAAAGAGGTATAGAGGAACTGTGGTCAAAGAAAGATCTGCTCCCCTAGTCGGGCCGATCAGCCAAATGAACTCTCTGTCAGGCAGCCCAGGCTGACAACATCACATCCAGGAAAAAATCCCAGATAAAATCATTAATCTTATAGGAGAGACAAACTTTATTAATCATCTTGCTAACATTTAACTAGCAGAGGAGGAAGTGGAATACCTAAAAGCTTTTATTAATGGCCTGTGAGATATAATGTAAGTGTATATCTTAATTCTAGGTTTTCTGACTCCCTAGAAAAGTCTAAAGCAAACAATCAAACAAAAGCTGATTTTGCTGGAGGATTTTTTTTTTCTTTTTTTTTTTTTTTTTTTGAGACGGAGTCTTGCTCTGTCGCCCGGGCTGGAGTGCATTGGCCGGATCTCAGCTCACTGCAAGCTTCGCCTCCCGGGTTCACGCCATTCTCCTGCCTCAGCCTCCTGAGTAGCTGGGACCACAGGCACCTGCCACCTCCCCCAGCTAGTTTTTTTTTTTTTGTATTTTTTAGTAGAGACGGGGTTTCACTGTGTTAGCCAGGATGGTCTCGATCTCCTGAGCTCGTGATCCGCCCGTCTCGGCCTCCCAAAGTGCTGGGATTACAGGCTTGAGCCACCGTGCCCGGCCTTGGAGGATTTTTTTTAATTCACACACACACACATACACACACACACACACACACTTACTAAACTATAAACTGTGATAGTTGAGCACATAGCTTATTCACTGTTGTATCCCCAGCCTATGTTCAGGCACCAAAATCTAGCTAAAAGTTAGATGCCAAAATAGAGAGTTCATCCCTGGAATGTGATGTTTTTAGTCTGCATGTTTGGGGCTCAGTCAACTTCTCTTCTGGCATGATAAGGGGCTGGAATATAAGTTGCATAATTTTACCTCTATAACTTGTCTAGAATCTTGGCCTCAAGAACTTCACCATCACTTCACCACTCAGGCCTGGGGCAAACCATTCCTGTGCTGGCTGTGATCTAGGGCTGGGTTCAAAGACTTGCATCTACAGCTCTAGGTCCTGTGCTACCAGGGACTTTCAGTCCTGGCCTGCCACCTCAGCATTCTCCATAGTGTGATGGGCTTGAGCACTTGATCAGTGTCCTTAGAGTAGGTTTTGGTGTTCAAACTGCTCTGCAAGAGGTCAACTCTTTCTTTAGAAGACTAGCTTGTAGAGAATGTGTTCATCTAGTAAACCTTTACATCTCACCAACATCCACTTAACTGCATGACTAAGAGCAAGCAGTGTCAAGAAAACAGAGTATTTGATTCATAAAATAAGTGGCAGCACACATATTTTTTAAGACAACCTCTTTCATGTTTTGCATTCAATTATATCCCAAGTTCCATGAGGACTACAATTACATCTCCTTGTACTTTGGGATCTTCCAATGAATAAAGTGTGCACTTACATGACATTTTAATTTGAGGTACCCATAAGTTCAATGTCTATCTATGTGGTGATACCACTAAAACTATTTAATATAGTTTCTGTTCCTAGCTGTAATATGAAACTTTATTTAAAGAAATATGTTATGAAAAAGAAGTTTTCAATTCTGTCTGCATATCAGAATCATTTGGAAGGTTTTAAAAATGCAATGTCCATGATAACTCCTAGACCAATTAAATAAGTATTTCTTGACTTGGGATCCAAGTGCTTTAAACTTTTCAAGTGATTCAAATGTGAAGATCAAAAGGGTTTTGTTAGCATGTATTATAACTGGTGAGTGGATAACCTGAGTGAATTAACAAATAAATGAATGAATCTATACATATATATTTAAATAAAAATATATATTTATATACATATAGAAAGCATATGCATACATTTGTGTTTCTTGCTAATGAAATAGAAAATGTAAACTTTTTTTCAATTACAAATATATCTATCACAGAAAAATGTGTAGCAATTTATTTTGTAAAGTAGCAAGCTTATTAAGCTCATACTTTTCATACTGGTCATACACCAAGCTAAACATAGTTGCTAACCAGTGGATTTGCTTGCTGCTGTTATAAAAATATAAATATATAAGCAAACACAAAGGCAGTATCATCAACTTATGAAAATTAATCATTTCAGGCCACTATGAAGCAGACACACATTTGAAGTTATTTTAATGTTGATATATTCTCTTTGCAGATAATTCAGTTTTTCTCTTCTGTAGTTATTTCTTTTGGTTGCATCATAAGAACTTGATTAGTCATCAATTATTGAATCAAATGCTTGTGAATTCTCACTTTGTTTTGGATTTTTTAATATGTGACATTCAAATTTTAAATAAGTAAACAAAGGAAAGGCATTGCCATTGTACATGAAGCACTTATAATCTATCAGAGGAGCTTATAGCTATTTTCATAAATATATTTCTGCTGCTACTAAAAAGCTAATGCCTTCAAAGGAAAAATGCACTAAGATGATTCTGTCTAACTAGAACTGAAGCACTCTCTCCTCGGTTGCCTTAGAGATACACAGTCACTAGTGAAGATAAAAAGTATTTCACAATCTTTCTCTAGTGGTGAGATAACTTTGTACATGAACTATACCCATGTATGTGAATTATCCCCTAAAGAAAGCTGCTAATTGCATAGCATATCATTAAGACAGAAAGATTTATAAAACCTTATCAATATGTCAAAGATGTGAAAAGGCAGGAAGCTCCTTGGTTATAATCATTCTATTATTTTTTTCCAAAAAAAAAAAAAAAAAATCTAACATGAAGGAATGGCTTAGGATTGATTGAATTAAAAGCAACTTGGTTTTTAAATCTACTCAAAAAATAAAGCATGTAATTAAATCATCAGCATCTTTTCAGCCTAAATTTCAACAAAAAGCAGAAAATATTTTCACAATGAGTAAAATTATCTGAAGTGCCAAAATGTGTATTACCAGTGTCACAAGCAGAGAATTGAAAAATTAGAGTAAACAATCTGATTTAGTGCAAGGAGGACTTATTAAATAAAATTATAACTTAATTACAATATTTAATTTACATTTACATTGGATATATTTAATTTTATATATATCCAATAATTTCTAAAATACATATACATTAAAAATTCAGAGGAAGCTTATTAGGACTGTGTTGTCCAAATAAAAGAAACCTTAGAACATTTATAAAATAATTGGCTGCAGGTCATACACTCAATAAGTGGTTGGCCTCACAAGAGGGATCATCCCTCACCTAAAAAAGCTTACAGGGAAGGGTGACAGACGACAGGAATTACATTATAGCAGTGCTAGGATAGCTTTTTTTTTTCTTTTCTTTTAAATAAGCTTCTTCTAATGATCCATTTTCTAAAGTGAGTAAAGATTCTTAGGTGATATTGTGCTTCTTGTGATAACCATCACCACTTTCTATTTGTTAGTACTGACAGATTACAATCTATAGATTTGATGGCAATCGGGAGAACACTATCCTGTGACTACAATGAAAGGTGGCCATTTTCTGTCTGAGATTTGAAATCCACTAACGGATGCTTATGTTATAACACAATGGAATAAAGTCTCAGGGATGAGGATTAAAGAAAAAGATAATATTTTTTTCTAATGAAGTTTTCTTCTCCATTGGTCCACGCTAGCAATGTCCCTACTCAGCCTCTCTGAAAGCTATTATACCTGTCTTCATACATAAAGGTGATGACCTCCAGATGAATTTAATGGTGATATAAGGAATTATCATAACAATAAAGGCAAAAAGTGGCAAATATTTTTATAATTTAAGAAGAAAGCAGAGTGTACTGTAACCACTTTCAACCTTTTCTTATGCAACACATAGAAAGCAGGAAGAGAACTGAAGGAAATAAAAATTCAATGCCACACTACGTATGTGCCTATAACTCACAGGAAGTGATGTGCTCTGGGCTTGCTGGAGGGACCTAAGGGGCGGAGCACAGGGAGGAAATCAGAAAATACCAATGGGTTGGTTTTCCTGAACGGATTCTCCTGCAGCTGACATGTATCTCCTCAAAACCTTAGGTATGGCTGAGTTAAAATATTAGTCCCTGTTGTCAAGCCAAGAAGGAGGCTACAAATGCAGAAAATAGAAAGAGAACATATATTCTCTCAAGACAGTGTTTCTCAAATATTCAGATGCCTGCAAATGCCCTGGAGCTTAAGAAAATACAGTTTCTGGGTCATGGGTCTGAAATGGGGCCTCAGATTGTGCACTTCTAACCACTTCCTGGTGATATCAGTTCTGCTGGTGTTTGGACATTTTGCTTAGCCCAGTCGTAGAGCTTAAGATGACTTGAAAGACAAAGCAGATGGCTAAAATGTGTAACAACAAAAAGTACTGAGATTTCTGCTTGAGAACAAAGGGGCTGATATAGGGTCAGCGCTGCCTAAAAGGAGAGTTGTGACCACAAGTTAATAATAATGTGTTTCTTTTCCTAATTTTAGCAAAGAAATATTATTTTTAGGTTAATTCTTGCTATAGACTGATTTACTCAAGTTTAAACAGCAAAGATATTAGTTAAACGCTAATGCATTTTCTCTCATTCTTATTCAGTTCAACCCATTTTTGAAGGGAGAATTATCTATTTTCTCCTAATTATAGGTTTTCTGAGACCGATTGCTTATCTCCTACAGACTTTCCAAAAATAGGGTTTTCTTGAACTTCAACACTGCTATTCTGCCAGTGTGTGCACACAGCACATACAGACACATTTATAATGCAAGCCAAATGAATACATAATTATGAATGAAAATTTTGTGAGAGAGAAATAACTATATTTGAAAGACATAATTATATATATACACACACACATATACATATACATACCTACATATCCACTTAATATTATATCCAAGCTCCACTATTAAGTCCATACTAGAATTATTTCAGATGAGTCAGAAAGTTTCCACTTAGCGGTAGCTGGACTGAAATGCCAAACACACCTATATTTTAGGTTTTCCTTGCTATTAGTTCATTCTCACACTGCTATGAAGTACTACCTGAGACTAGGTAATTTATTAAGAAAAGAGGTTTAATTGACTCACAGTTCAACAGGCTGTACAGGAAGCATGGCTGGGAGGCCTCAGGAAACTTAAAATCATGGCAGAAGGCAAAGGGGAAGCAGGCACATCTTCACATGGTGGCAAGAGACAAAAAGAGAAGGGGGAAGCGCTATGCACTTTCAAACAACCAGATCTTGTGAGAACTCGCTATCAAGAGAACTGCAAGGGGGAAATCCACCCCCATGATCCAATCACCTCCCACCAGGTCTCTCCCCCAACACTGTGGATTACAATTCAGCATAAGATTTGGGGGGACACAGAGCCAAACAATATCACCCTCTAAATGCCAATTGTATAAGCTAGTCTTTAAACAACTCTAGATCTTACCTGGCTAATTTGTAAAATGAAGGATCTGAGATACACAATCTTTAAGTTTTCTTCAAGTTCTAAAATTCTTGGATGACAGAGTGGGAGAAAATCTTTACAATTTACAGTCTGACAAAGGACTAATATCCAGAATCTACAACACACTCAAACAAATCAGTCAGAAAAAAAAAAATCATATCTAAAAGTGGGCTAAGAACATGAATAAACAATTCTCAGAAGAAGATATACAAATGGCCAACAAACATATGAAAAAAATGCTCAACATCACTAATCATCAGAGAAATGCAATTCAAAACCACAATGTTATACTCCTGCAAGAATGGTCATAATCAAAAAATTTAAAAATGTAGATGTCAACACAGATGCAGTGATCAGGGAACACTTCTACATTGCTGGTGGGAATGTAAACTAGTGTAGCCACTACTGAAAGAAGTGTGGAGATTCCTTAAAGAACTAAAAGTAGAACTACCATTTGGTCCAGTAATCCCACTACTGGGTACTTTACCCAGAGGAAAAGAAGTCACTGCTCAAAAAAGATACTTGCATACGCATGTTTATTGTAGCACAATTCACAATTGCAAAATCATGGAACCAACCCAAATGCCCATCAGTCAATGTCAATGAGTGGATAAAGAAACTATGGTGTGTGTATATATATATATACACACACACACATATATACACATCATACATATATACACATACACACATATTATACATATACATATATATGATGGAATTATATATATGTGTGTGTGTATATATGTGTACACCCACATGTTCATATATATGTGTGTATATACAGACACACACACACATATATATATGATGGAATACTACTCAGCCATAAAAAGGAAAGAATTAATAGCATTTGCAGTGACTTGGTTGAAATTGGAGACTATTATTCTTTTTTTTTGTTTTTTGTTTTTTTGGGGGGCATGGTTTTATTTATTAATTATATCATGTTCTGATTAGAGGGGATACAGCAGTAAACAAGACAGGCAAAGCTCCTGTTTTCATGTATGTTATATTCTAGTAGATATGATAGACAGAAAACAATAACATACATAAACAAATGAGACACTTTCAAACAGTAATAACTGCCCCGAGGAAACAAAATCATAAGATTTGGTGAAAAAATAGCTAGGGGAAAGACGAGCCATTTTGCACTGGATGGTCAGAGAAGGCCTCACTGAAAAAAGAATTGACCTGAATCTTAACTGACAAGAAGAAGCCTATCACGCGAAAATATCTTTTTTCAGGATGATAAGACAAATAATATTTGGTAAAATTCCAGCTAAAAGGTAAATAAAATCCAAGAAATAGCACTAAGGTGTGTCATTCTTAGAAGTTGGTCTATAAAATGGGGTGGCAGACATTTATTATAGGAAGGACACGAGAACAAGGGAGAATCAAGGAACCAACTTTTTTTAGCCTCAGTTAACTTTTTTTTTTTTTTTGGAGTTTTAAGATTTTATTCATAAAACAATTATTCCTTGGGGTTAGAACTATATTATCACAACACTGTTGCAATTATTACAACAACTAATTCTATAGTAGTAATAATCATACTACTACTACTAATAGTTTATTGATTTATGGACCTTAATTTAATGCAAATCAGAGGATTTTGTAACTTTACTTTTTTTTTTTCTTTTTTAGTATCTAATTTAAGGACTTTTATTTATTTATTTTTATTTATTTATTTATTATTATTATTATACTTTAAGTTCTAGGGTACATGTGCATAATGTGCAGGTTTGTTACATTTGTATATTTGTGCCATGTTGGTGTGCTGCACCCATCAACTCGTCAGCACCCATCAACTCGTCATTTACATCAGGTATAACTCCCAGTGGATGTGGAGAATTAGGAACACTTTTACACTGTTGGTGGGATTGTAAACTAGTTCAACCATTATGGAAAACAGTATGGCGATTCCTCAAGGATCTAGAACTAGAAGTATCATATGACCCAGACATCCCATTACTGGATATATACCCAAAGGATTATAAATCATGCTGCTATAAAGACACATGCACACGTATGTTTATTGCGGCACTATTCACAATAGCAAAGACTTGGAATCAACCCAAATGTCCATCAGTGACAGACTGGATTAAGAAAATGTGGCACATATACACCATGGAATACTATGCAGCCATAAAAAAGGAAGAGTTTGTGTCCTTTGTAGGGACATGGATGCAGCTGGAAACCATCATTCTTAGCAAACTATCACAAGAACAGAAAACCAAACACCGCATGTTCTCACTCATAGGTGGGAACTGAACAATGAGATCACTTGGACTCGGGAAGGGGAACATCACACACTGGGGCCTATCATGGGGAGGGGGGAAGGTGGAGACTATTATTCTAAGCAAAGTAACTCAGGAATGGAAAACCAAACATCGTATGTTCTCACTGATATGTGGGAACTAAGGTATGAGGATGCAAAGGCATAAGAATGATACAGTGGACTTTGGGGACTTGGGTGGAAGAGTTGGAGGGGGGCAAGTTATAAAAGACTACAAATATGGTTCAGTGTATACTGCTTGGGTGATGGGTGCACCAAAATCTCACAAATCACCACTAAAGAATTTATTCATGTAACCAAGTACTGTCTGTATCCCAATAACTTATGGAAAAGAAATCATCTATTCTAGGAAGAATTCACTGATGAACTTAACATGGCTTAATTCCTCTGTTTACTATCATTATTAATAAACTTTTTTGTCATAAAATGATAAAATTCTTGGATAAAAAAACAAGTGAATGCCCTTTAAGAGGCTTCTCTTTTGAGATTGTCCCTTTCTGTAAGAAGATAAGTACTATTACTTTTCTGCTGCCACAGGGAAGCCTAGCCCCACTCTCTCTTCAACAGCAGAATGTTTTTTAAAAATGCTGATAGTGGCTTTGAGACCTGATTGTGTTTATGTTTTCAAGATAAAAATGGTCTTCATCAGCCCTTTTAATTGAAAGTAAATTGTTATCAGAAATGTGATTACTACAGGGAAAAGAGAAGGGTGGACCTGCTTATAAGTTTCAACATCAATAGCGTTTTTTCAAAGGGCCCATTCAAAGAGAAGATGCCTGGTGGGCAGAAAAGAAGTAGAAATACGATACTAAATTATATTTTTAAGTGGATCCCTTGATGCTTCATTTGCCTAAATAATACAATGGAAAATTAGTTCAAATTCCTTTAAGAAAAATAGCATTAGGACATGAAACTCCATATCCTTCCTAAACATTAGCAAGTCATCTGCCTTTTATTCTTATAAGAAATTAAGACTTGTGAAGCGTATGTGAGACAGAGTGCTAGATGTTGGCGTTATATATTCTTGTCCTTCTGGAATCCATTTATGAGTTGTGATAGACACACGAAAATAAAAGGAGAACAACATTTATTTAATGTTTACAATATTCCAGGTACTGCTGGATCAGGCACATATATGGTTTTCGCTTCACTGCTACAACTCAGTTGGTTGGTATATGTACCCTTTTTCTCAGAAAGGAAGTTGAGACTCAGAGAGATTAAGTAGCATGCCTAAGTCATAGTCCGTACAGCTGATATTTGTATCTGGTTTTCTGACTGCAGAGATTTATTTGGTCAGTATAGAGTCACTTGGCCAAACAAATTAATTGTAAAACTCCATGATACCAAGTGCAATGATGCCAAGAAAGAGATGAATCTAAATCTGCTTTGGGAAAGCAGCAAAAATTTGACATTGTAGGAAATATGTGAGCTGTCCCCTCAAAGAATAAGAATTTTGCCTGGAGGAAAAGGGCAACTGAAGGTAACATGAATGGTATCATTTATTCAGTTTCCAGCTGATTACAAAGGCTTGCACTATGCAACGGGAAGATCTGAAAAAAAAAATGCATTAAGCTTTACAAAACATTTTTTCTGTTTTGACAATAAGACTTCTAATGGGGACGTATTCAACACATACATATTTATAAGATCAACACCATTTTGAAAGATAGACCACAAGACCTACTTTACAAAATGTATTTATTTATTTATTTAATGAATGCTTACTTTGCTCAAATACCAGTCACAATTTTGTGAAATATTGCATTTGTGTAAGGGTTTGTCATCTCTAAATGCTTCTTTTTTATTGACACAGCCATCTTACAGATCAGTTCGGGTACCATGCCTCTTTCAATCTCAAGGTTCCTACCAAGTCTAAAACAAGTAAAATTGGAGAACAACATATCCTAGAACAAAAAGCAGGCTGCTGAAATTATGTTTAGTAAGAATCATATTTTGGTTAGCTTTATACTATTAAATGCATTCTAGTAAAAATATCCAAGCCTTTCTATGCAGTACTTTTGAAATTACAAATATAAAACTCTGCCTGAAAAAATACAAATGCTTTCTCACACAAGACGGTAGAGAGGATGAAATGGGTTGGTGAAAAAGGATTTTGCAATAAAAATATTCTCTTAGCATTTACAAAATACCATGGGATCCCTAAATCTTCCAATTTAATGTGTTCAGAGATGAAAACTGGTGCTATTTCCTCTTGGTCCTAGCTCTCTAAATAGTAACTAGCTAGCATGCATATGCCTCAGAATTTTAACTTCATAACATTGTTTACTGAACTTTGAAGAAACTTTTCACTCACCACATAATAATATCATCTTTTAATTTTCATGTGTTTCATATAACACATTTCAATTTGATATCACATGGCTGGTCATATAACATAATAAAGTGGTATATAATAAATATGGTACCAATCATTCATCTGAATTTTGCAACAGAGATGTGGTTAAAATCTTTTTTTAATTAGGAGACATTATGTGCCTATCATTAACCATCATGTTTTTATCATTTTCATTTGGTCTCTATATCCCATGTTCATAAAGTTGATAACATCAAAACAGGGAAAGTATATGAAATAACACAGAAAACATACCACATAAAGAAGCAATCTTTCACTGCACAAATTGAGTATAAAATTTAACCAGTTTGAAAGACAAATTGAGTATAAAATTTAACCGGCTTGAAAGGGTCATAATATTGTGGGAGAGAGGAGCAGAAAGACAAGTAGAGTATGAAGAAAATGGGCTTTAAATTCAAACTTTCATAGATTCAAATCTTGGTTCTATGATTTACTAATTATAAAGCCAAATTAGAGATATTTATACTCTCTAGGGAGCAGACATTAGGTAAAATTTTAGTCCTTTGTGAAACCTTTTCTAATGTTACATCCTTTTTTTCCATGTGCTTTATTATACCACTGTGCTCACGTAGAACTGTACGTTTCCATTTTAATGGAATTTTAACTGTAATTTCCATTTTAATACTCACCAATTTATCTTTTATATCTCTTTAATGTCAAGTTTATAAACTGGACTGTAAGATCTTTGAGGGCATGGAATATTTATTTTTCTATAACAAGTAAATAGTATAGTTTTAGATATATCATATAATAGAATTCAAAAGAGTTTATTTAGTCTATGAAAATTAAAGCAGACTATTATTTTAAAATAATCATTATAGTCAACTTTTTAGCAGGACAGCTTGTATTTTACAAAAAAATTTTTTTTTTCTAAAATTATCTAAAGAACCCTAGGTTATTCACCCAGATACAGCATCTCAACATATTTAATTTACTATAAACCTTCAATTCACTGTCATCCCCACCTATACTTCTTTCACTACACAAAAATATATCCACAGAGAACATATATAGCTTTCTTATAAGAAACAACTTTACTTTTCTTTCTTTGCTGAGATAACTCAAAGTTTGTCAGTACAGTTGTGCTAATTTCTATACAGCAAAATTTAAAATGTACATGATTATACAAACTCTTCAGGAAGTTAAAGCTTTGTTTTTAGGTAACCAGATGCATTCTTCCTTCACTTTAATTTATGTGTACATCTTTATTTTATCCGAAACCATCTTTCTTCAGCCTCAACAATGTGATCAGCACTGTGTGAGGCACTGACGGGAACTAGAGAAGGAAATACATTCAGTTCCTGTCTTTTTGAAGGTCCTAGCCTGATGTGATAAACAGAAATGCAGAGCACAACCTGGTAAGTGTTATAATAGAGGAGAGTACATTATATTATGAAAACAGAAACACAAGAGTAACTGTCAAATGTCTGTTTTTGGAACTGGAAAATAATTGTGAATTATGCTAATAATGAAAATCTAGGTCCCTGCTATTATAGCTGCCTTCCCTTTCAAACGTCTTTACTTTAATGGTTTTGTGAAATAAAGGCTGTGACTATTGTAGATAAGCTCTGAAAAGCAAACATTGATTTTAAAAAAGGAAATGCATCACAGGGACATCAGCTATGCCAGTGCATTCAAACTGATTTTAGCAAATATTGAAACCTTATCTGTCACCACAATGATCTAAACAAGATAATAATAAAATTACCTGTAATTAGAGAGTAAAATTTCCCACAGAAAGCTTTCATCTTGGTCTCTGGAAACAATAGAGTTTTCATTTCTGCTGGCAGAGTTACGATCTTTGTCTAGATAATAGCATGTGGCATCTAAATAAGATTCTTTTTCCAAAACAGCCAATGGGGATTTTGGGGAAAAAAAAAAAAAAAAAACAATTATGCTGGCACAAACCAACTAGTGTTAGTCTGCTTATATTTTCATCACAGATAGCCCCTAAATCTCTATTTAGAAAAGCATATAGTTAAAACTTGAAAAATATTTGTTTCTGACTAGAGAACTTCAGGTTTGACCACTGACACAACAATGTAAAAAAATATGTATAATGAGATGGAGAAACACCAGCTATAATTTCCTTAAAGGAGTCAATTTCTGAGCCTCAGTTTTGTCATATGTAGAGTGGAAAAATAAGGTGAAATGCAACTTCTTCTGAGAAATCATTCCTGACCAGGCTATTCTCTTTTATTTCCTCATGACTTCCATACATAGAGGCTTTCAAAGTACTTTGTTTATTCCTTTATTTTACCTGTTCTACCCAGTATAACAAGGGGGAAAGCTATACTAGCAACCAAAGACATTTCTCAACCTTCTTACCCAACACCCCTCATCTCAAAGATAATTTATTGAAATATGAACCAACATTTTTTCCTTAGATTTATGTTCTCCCACTCTCCCATTATTTAATCAGGTGCATTCAATGTTTCAGGAAAGCAAAGAAAGAAAGGAGATTTCAGTTTTTAAAACTTTGGTAGTTCAATTTTTTTTTTTTTTTTTACCCTAAGGCCAGGAAGTATCAGGACATAAATGTAAGGTATTGGTAAAATACGTTATATTTTCTGTCTTGGGAGCAAAGAGGAGAAAAAAAAAATTTAACGCAAAACTATGAAATAGAAACTGGCCTATGACCTCTAGGCAGGATCCTGTACTTTTCTACTATTCCTTTTCCAAGGTGGATCTCAAAAGAAGATATATAATTAAGTAATCCCAAGATAGGTTTAGGGTCTGAGCGCAATGGTGACTTGTATTCTCACTTTCCAAGGTCAACTCTTCAAAAGTAATAGGATTTTTCATAAGAACAGAAGAAATGGCTGAGTGGCTATGTAACCAGTGGATTTGAGATACTGTTCCTGAATGTCAGGAGAACAAGAGAGTGTTTTGGCTGCATCACATAGTAGCATAGAAGTCTGACACCAGGAACTGTGAGACTCCAGAGGTCATGCCATCTGGACCCAGAGAACACAGCAGTGACTAACCTCTTTCTCTGCATCTTATCTTTATCTTACCTACCATCCAGGTGCAACTCAATGCCCCCTCCGGCAGTGAAGGTGCCCCAGACTGGAAGCAGGCAACTGCTCTAAAATACTCAAAGCACTTTAGAAGACTTGACTTTGAAAATTAGTTACCCTTTCTTTCCAAGTGAACTGTAAATTCCTTAAGGATAAAATCAGTTTTTTATTTTGTATCCTCAGTACTTAATGTAGTACAAACACATATGAGAACTAAATAAATATTTGGTGAAGTAGTGATTAAATTAATTTGTGTACATTTAATTATGAATTAGAAAATCACCCTGATGGAAAATATGAAAATGAAGTAAAGTGGCTGAAATCAGGTGAAATTAAAAGGCATTTTTTGAATGATGACCATCTACAAATTAAACAAAGTGAAAATAAATCAACTTCATATTCAAATTCCTGTGGTCCATGGATATAACCATGACGGAAGTAATCTTTCCTTTCTTTCATATTTAAAGCGCACCAAAATAAATCAATATTATTAGCCTAAGTAAAATTTTATCGGGACAGTGTCTCTTGGATGGTCATGAAAGAATACTAATGGTCTTGTTGTGGTCTTTGGACAACCTGAAATGTCAATATAAATTAGCTTCACTTTTCCTGCTTGCCAGCTTCTATCTGCAACCAATTCATAACTTTGTTTCTCATACTTCTGCTCAAATAGACCACTTTCGTGGTAGACACAGTTTTTCCTTTTCAGATACCGACATTTTTATGATCTTCCTGACAGCTTTTGGGGAATGTCTTGTCCTTCATAAACTTCGTCCTATACAAATACGAAGAAAACTCCTTTCTTCCCAAAGAAGCTAAGAAAAGGATCTATTTTTCTCCCTTCAAAGCACAAAAGAAAGGGCTTATTCCCATGTTAATAAGTAAGCAAGCAATAAAGCTTGAATCAGAAGTACAAGAAGAGGAGTTTTGACTCTTGCTTGAAGAATGCTTATATATTTTGGCTAATTCCCAAGATAAATTATTTATTGAGTAGAATATTTATCCACTGCAAAAACAGCAGTTAAAAATAAAGTCATGATACTCTGTGTGTGGATGGGCTAAAAAGACTCATCAAATCATTGTGAGAAGATAGTTAAAGGTTTTGTACATTATAGATACTTTACCTAGGAATAATTGAATTTGGGTAAATAAGTATGAGTGGAATTTCTCTTTTTAGTTTGGATTTTTAAAAATCACTTAATTATGTATATGAATAATTATTGATTTTTTTCTTATCCAAAGACAAATCAAAGTACTGTAATCCGGGCCGGGCACAGTGGCCCACGCCTGTATCCCAGCACTTTGGGAGGCTGAGGAGGGCGGATCACGAGGTCAGGAGATCGAGACCAACCTGGCTAACACGGTGAAATCCCGTCTCTACTAAAAATACAAAAAATTAGGTGGGCGTGGTTGCGGGTGCCTGTAGTCCCAGCTACATGGGAGCCTGAGGCAGGAGAATGACCTGAACCCAGGAGGCGGAGCTTGCAGTGAGAGGAGATGGCACCACTGCACTGCAGCCTGGGCCATAGAGCAAGACTCCGTCTCAAAAAAAAACAAAAACAAAAACTGTAATCCCATAATTAGTGACTCTCTATTGAGGTCAGTGAAAGCAAGCTTCTAGGTACATGCTTCTGTAATTGGGAAGCCTGATAAATATCATCAGCCTCTATATAAAAACGCTCATTTGATGTATACACAAACCACATAATGCAATCACAAAATCTTTCCCAAGGTCTTTCTGAAGATGGAGAAAGTGAAGTGTGAGAAATAATGGTTATTTTATAGACTGGTGAAAAAACTTAATTGACTACTGGAAATACATGAAAAATAGTTAATCAGTGAAAACAAACCACAGGCTGCAAAACTAATCAGTCAAAGGAAAAGAAATAAATGAAGGAAAAGGAAAAGAATTGCTGAGACAACATCCATAGGAATTTAAGTCTCAGTAGATCTAATTATGTAGGTAGATATTTTTCTTCGGTGTGATTGCATTTCATTCAAAGTTTTAGTTGCTTCTCAGCAAATACTTAGCCATTAAAATGTCTCTCTTGAAAGAAAAAAGGTCTAACCAAAGTAGAATAATGAATAAAACTTTTATCTAACATTTTCTTTAACCAGAGTGTCTAATAGTATTGAATGTTTGATGCACAACTAAACCATCAACAAATCTATGCTTCCATTAAATTAAGCTGAGCTGCTTTTAATTATCCAGTACACTTTTTTTTGTTGTTGTTCTGTCTCCTGTGTTTCTCTTTGACTGCTTACCAGGTTTATCCTGATGTTTTTCATATCTTCGTTACTGTTGGGAAGGGAGAATTTCAATAAATTT
Organism: Theropithecus gelada; assembly: GCF_003255815.1. Taxonomy (NCBI): domain Eukaryota; kingdom Metazoa; phylum Chordata; class Mammalia; order Primates; family Cercopithecidae; genus Theropithecus; species Theropithecus gelada. Next base: position 134,446,779 of record NC_037668.1, read on the forward strand.
TATAGGGGAAAAGGCTAAAATGTGATTTTGGATTGTCTGTGGAATTGCCCTATCCAGGCCATGTTTCTCTGTTATTATTGAATTCGAATCACAATGAGTAGTAAATGTATTACCAGGAAACAGGATACCTTAATGGTTGGGCACATAGACTGTAGGCAGACTTGAGTTAGAATTCTAGGCCTCAAACCTGCTGACTAAGTGACCTTGAACACATTATTTAATCTCGCTGTGTTTTTTTTTTTCCTCATCTAGGAAATGGGCTTCATAATGATAGCACCTATAGGAGGAATAAATAAACTAAAACACGTGAAATACTTAGAAAAACATCTGGCACACAGCAAATGTTACATAAGTATCTAATATTACAATTATTGATTTTCAATTTAAAGCAATATCAGGCTTCTCAACTTTATTTTCACTCTGGGTAAAATGCTCACCATATATGAGCAATTCTTTGGGGCTTACTCAGAACAGCAAATAAACTTATTTAGTGTTTATTCCATAGTTAGCATTAACTTACCTAATTTAGTTGTCAGGCATGATTTTATACTCTTTCTACATGTTTTTGCCTCTAGACAGTGTATATAATATAGCTTTCAGTTTCAAAATCAAATAAATAATATCAAGTTGCAAATTTTCCCTTACCATTGCATTTTTGAAAATTCATTCATATATAAATATGTAGACTTAGTTAATCTATGTTTATCCATTGTAAATCGTTTTCATAAATAAATCAGTTTATGTGTTCTGCAGCTAATGGGCTTTTTGATTGTTTCTAGTTTCGTTTTGTTTTGTTTTAATAGAAACATGCTCCAACAAACGTCTGTGTACTTCTTTTGTAGATGTGAAATAATTTTCCTATAATGAACACATAGAAATAGATTGGCTCCATCACTGAATCTATTCAAAATATGTATTTGGGATATGCATCTTTAAATTGACTAGATAGTTTCAAATCATGCTTCAAAGTATACTTAACAACACATTGATTTATCACATTTAAATTAATTATATCAACCTGATAGTTATAAAATGGTATCTTATTTTTTGTTTATTGCTTTTTCCTAATTACCAGTAAACTTGAACAACTTTTTATATATCTGATTACTATGCAGGCTTCTTTCTTTGTATACTGTCTGATAAAATTCTTTGCCCGTCATAACATTGGAATGACTATTGGTTTCTAGAAGCTTCTTTTGAATTCTCAATATTAAGCCTTTACATATTTCAGATGCTGTAAATGTGTTCTCAGCTGGGATTTATCTTTTTTACTTAATATGTTCTGACTTAGTTTATTCCAGTAATATTTAGTGTACTGAATATTATTTTAATAATAATTTCTTTTTGTCTCTTTTTGTGACTATTTAAAGAAAAAATTTTTAAACCTAATTACATTAGGAGAAAAATTCTTCTAGGCTTACTTCTGAATATTTTAAAAATCAGAAGTGAATGTGTAAGTTTTTCTAATATGTAAAAATGAAGATCTTTATACCTATTTCATGATGAGTGTTGCAAAACTTGATAAAAACAATATCCAGGACTTAACTCAGAGCTGAGCATTTACAGGGTAAATTTTCGAGAAATGTTAGTTGCTATTTCATACCACTATTTACAGATCCAAATTAATAGAAGTTAATCCCAAGTTACAGGGAACTTGAAGGAAAAATAAATCTCAGGGGAGTTTGGGGGTAAGTTAATCAGAAAGCTTTAATATAAAAACAAATTTGATTTCTCCCCTTTGCCTCCACTAAATAGCTCAGTCTTTAAATAACGGACCTGGTTTTGTATCCTTAGGTCAAAGGAGAAAGCAAAAATATTTGATTTATAAGATGCTCACTAAACAAGGTGCCACTGGAGATGAATATTTTCACAACAACTTGATCAAAAGTATATCTAATTTAAGAGACTTTTACATGACTTATGTTTTCAAACAGTGGGTGAACTGGATGTAAGGGTCTGGGAAACTTGGTGATTAAGGACTTGAATCAAAAAGAATTAAAAACAGTCTGGGGAGTCTTAATACATGGAAGCAAGTACTAGATACAAACTTTCACCTAACAAATGTGAAGATACTAAATTCACTTTTCATTGTGAAATGACAGTGGAGGTTTATTTTATATTGGCATAGATATAAGGAGAAGTAACTATTTCTGTCATAAGGTTGTGTGAGTTTTATCTTTTCTAATGAAACTGACCATTAATAGACATTCTACTCCACTGTCATGTGAGTAGGGAGTCACATGACTCAGACTTGCATTTCAAATCTATTAGTTATAAATCTTTCAGTAGACATTTTAAAAGAAAAAGATATGGGCTATTTCCCTTATGAGATCAAAATAAATTCATTTTTGACATGTTTATTCTCTTTTTGAAGTTTTTGATGCCATTTCCTCATTAATTATTTTAAATTTAATTTAGCTTAGATTCAATATCTGGTATCCTGATATCACAGAAAGAATTTATCATACATAATTCATCAAATATTAAGATGAAATATATATTGAAAAATATAAACACAATTTTAAAACAGTAAAAAGAAATTAAGTAGAAGGATGAACCTCATGCTCTAAAATAAACAGCTATAGTCTTGAGATTTTTGCTTGTTTATGGAGTAAGGAGATACAGCATTTCCTAGCTACCTAGTTTGCTCACCTGCAGTTAAGAAGATTGTCGTCTGCCAACATAGGACCTCCAGAGCCTGAGCCAATTCTAACAAATCCTGAAAGTCACAAAACTATCCAAACATGTAAGTAGGAAGTAACAGTAGTCATGCAACTTTTAGATCTTCTATGCAGGAAGTTGGGGCCATCTCCTCAGTGATCTGCTTATTTTGCAAAATTTACTGTCCTCCTTTCTTCACCAAATGTTTTTCTTATACCTACACTTGTTTTTCCTTCCCAATTCATGATTTGATTGCAGCTTATTTCTCTAGTCTGCAAGTTGGAGGAACATATTGTTCCCTAGATTTTGCTAGCTTTTCTGTTTCTTGAGGGAGATTCTTTTTACTATGCTTCTGTGTATTATCTGAGCTCCACTGTAACTAGACTTGAACCAACTAGCTTTAGAACAATCCAGTGCCAGAAGGCAACACTATTCTACCTACTCTTCTCTTCCGCTTATTGTTCTTACAGGATACCCATACATTAACTACTTTTGCTAACATTCAGGCCAACTTGAGGTTTTAATATGTTCTTGACCATTATTAATTGGTGCCTAGAAGAAATCTATCCTCAGATACAATTCTCATGTTCCAAGGCCCGCATGATTCTTTTCTTCACCATTTACCCTTACTATTTTTGTTCGTTACGTTAAACTGTTTCATTTAGTTTGTTTTCTGCTTTACCTATTGGTTTCACTGAAGACAGACATTTGACTATATTTGGAACATATCTATTTTGAACCAATTCAAAAATACATATGTGATGCATTTTCCCCCAAATTAATTTTTAAATCACTCTTCAAAAATCATTTCAATTGTCTTGTCATTTTTTAGAATGTAGTAAAATTTAAATATCAATTAAATTATTTTAAGAACATTAAAATGGATTCTGCTTTTAATCATGGTAGGCTAGATAACATTTTCTTACCTTTCCAGTTAAGACAACTTGAACAAAATATCTGTGCGAATGTCTCAGACAACTACCATGATAATGAAAAATAAATAGGTCAGATACCAGTAGAGGAGACGTCCAAGGAGCCCTGTCCAGTATTAGTGTTAGAGCTCTTTTTCTTTTGCTGACACTGGGTGGCTTAGAGGATGAATGAAAGAGTCCTTTTGACAGCCAAAAGTAGCTGGGAGGAGAAACACTGGAATCCAGAACTGAGAAGATAAGAGTCTGTTAAATTCCTCTTTTTCAGATTGAGTCATGAAAGAGACATTCTCAGAATATAAGTAAATCAAACTAGATAATCCTTTGCATTAGCTGAATCTCTGCCTCTCCAGAGCTCAACTACTGAAATTACATCCAAGTGATCCCAGATTCCTATTGCTGTCATGTGCCCGGCAGGAACATATATAAATCCTCTCAAATTATTCTACAAACAATTTTGCAAATATTTACTGTAAAATAATAAGAAATTCAAAGTCAAAAACATATCCACAGAGAACAAGAACCAGAATTCAGAAGAAAAAATAAACAATAAAAATAAATTAACAGACTTCAGATACAGACACATTTATATGCTTACTGTATTCAAGTAGATAAAAGAGTACATTGATGATTGTGCCTGAGGATTATAACATAATAAATAGAATAAAATTCTATAAGTGAAATAAAGCAAAACAAATCAAACAAAACAAAACCATTATTACCTATTTAGTAACAGATAAGCCACAGGCCGAAACAAAGCTAGTGAATTGGAAGAAAATATCTAAAAGATGAAAATAATCTTCCAGCATCACATCACATTCTCTAACTTTGACGCTTATTCCTTCCTCTTATAAACATGCTTATGATTACTTTGGGCTCACTTAGATAATCCAGGATAATCTCCAATTTCAGGATCTTAATTTAAGCATACTTTCAAGTCTCTTTTGCCATCTAAAGTGATATGATTACAGGTATAAGGATTAAAACATGGACTTCTTTGTGGGGACCATTATTCTGCCTACTACGAGGTCTAATAAGAGTGAAACACCCATAAAGTGTCCAAGTACAAATTTCAGGTAGACCGCAGGATGCCGGTGGCTCAAGCGTGTAATCCCAGCACTTTGGGAGGATGAGGCAGGCGGATCACAAGGTCAAGAGATCGAGACCATCCTGGCCAACATTGTGAAACCCCGTCTCTACTAAAAATACAAAAATTAGCTGAGCATGGTGGTGTACGCCTATAGTCCCGCTACTCAGGAGGCTGAGGAAGGAGAATCACTTGAACCCAGGAGGCAGAGGTTGCAGTGAGCCAAGATCATGTCACTGCACTCTAGCCTGGGTGACAGTGTAAGACTCTGTCTCAAAAAAAAAAAAAAAAAAAAAAAGAAAGAAAGAAAGAAAGAAAGAAAAAAGAAAAGAAAGAAAAGAAAATTCAGGTAGACAATTTGATACAAATCTGAAGACCAGTGGAGAGGATTTAGGTAGAGAGTAAGTTTTGAAGTCATCTACATACTGATATAATTTAAAGGTAAGAAATGGCTGAGCCTAAAATATTCTGAATTTAGAGGTGACTTGAGGTTGGAAAGGTAGGGAAGTACCAAGTCTGGAAAGCCATGAGAGCAGTGTCACTCATATAGTATGGAGAACTGTGTTAAAGGCAGTTGAAGTCAAGCAACAGAAAGACATGCATTGTATTTGACATCATAAGTACAACTGGAAATTTTTACAAGAGTGGTTCTAACCTAATTGAAGTGGGTTGAAGAGTATAATGAACCCAGTGAATGCAATGCATTTGCAAAGCTTCACTGTTCAGAGCAGTGAATACACATATAGGCTAGAAAAGTAATTGGGTCAAGGAAGATGTCTTTCCTTTTGTTTTCTTTTGTTCAATAGAGGAGATAAGAAAATGTGCTTGTGTGTTGATAGAAATTATCTAACAGAGATGGAAATATTTAGAATGAAGAAGAGAAAACAGGTAAAAGAAGGAGGCAAGTCCTTCCTAATGGAGGACAAGGATCCCACAGCACAGAAGGAAGCCTTTGATGAGAGTAGAGAACTTCTTTGGGAATAAAGGAAGACATGCAGGAGATATGAGCAAAAGTGGAAGCTGGTACGTCAGTTGGTGGAGATTCCCCTTTGACAGCTTTATTTTCTTACTGATGACATAGGTGTAAGGGCTCCAAATGGAGTAGGAGAGTCAGTTGGTCGGAAACAGTTTCAGAAGTGCACCATCAAAAAAGATAGAGAAAAATTTATTTCAAAGAGACAACTTGACCTCGGCAAAAAAGGGGATACTAGAGGAAGCAAGGTAGAAATCTGCCCCTTGTCATGAAATGGATTTGGAAGTTCACTTTCATAGGTATGAAGATTCTAAACTATTTTTTAAACAATACTTTTGTTACTGTCAAATAGAATGTTTTGATTGCTATAATTATGAGAGTGTTTCTTTTGTGCTGATACTATAGGAGTTATTATATGGGCTGTTTGAAATTCACAGTGCAGTAAGGATTTAAATGTTCAATGTATTTTAATAATTTTTAAGAAGTAGATTTGAAATTTTATAAAAATGATAGAATCTCTTTGTAGCCCTAGATGAGCATTTGTCCCTAAGTGTTGACATCAATTAATACCTCAAAGCTCTATCTAAATGGAAAACACTGGATAGAGAATAATTATACTCTCCCAAAAGCTATTCTATTAAAGTTTAGGAGAGAAGGAAAAGCAGAGACCATTTTTAAGGAAAAACTTGCTGAAAACTTTCCGGAAGCAATTGTTTTATACCCACTTCCCCCTAAAAAAGCAAAATGGATTTCCACCCAAAATTCAGTTCAGATGTGGAGTCTGGTGACATGTAATACACCTAGAGAGTGTATGAGAAAGTGTATTATTCATACAAAAGACTCATGGGAATAGATGAGTGAGAGCAAACAGTTGGCTGAGGCAAAACCAAGGTGAGTACACTTACTCCATTAGAATGGCTAGGGGTTGTAACTAGACAACAACTTTCACAGATGAGAAACTTAAATTTTCTGCCAGTACTAAAAGAAGAGGCAAACTTACAGCCTTCTTGCTAGCCTGCCAGAATGTATAAATAAAAGGCAGGGTGAGGCTTAAAAAGAATTCCAGAGGTGCAGAGCAAGATGACTAAATAGAAGGCTCAACAAATCATACCGCAATCCCACAAGGAAGCCAATTTAACAGCTGCGTACACACACAAAGCACCTTTATAAGACGCAAAAATCAGGTTAGCATGCACAGTGCCTGGTTTTAGCTTCATATCACTGAAAGAGGCACTGAAGAAGGTACAGAAGACAGTCTTGAATAGTCAATGCAACCCATTCCCCAGCACCAAGCAGCAGCCACATGACATGAAGAGAGAATCTGTGCACTTAGGATAGGGAGAGCTCAGCAATTGTGAGACATTGCATAAAATTCAGTGCTGCTGCATTACAGAAAAAAAAACAAAACAAGGCAGAATTCAGCTGATGCTCACTCACATTAAACCGGCCCTAGTCAGAAGGAAATTACCCATCTTACCCATCAGAACTTGAGTTCTGGCAAGCATCAACAATGTGGACTAAAGCGCCCTGGGCCTGCACATAAACTTGAAAGGCAGTCTAGGCTATAAGGACGGCAGCTACTAGGCAAGTCCTAATGCTTAGCTAGTCTCAGAGCCAATGGACGTAGAAGGCACACAACCTACTAAGACAACAACCATGGTGGCTAAGGAAGTGCTTGCACCACCCTTCCTCCAACCCCAGGTTACACAGCTCATAGCCCCAAAAGACACTCCTTCCTTTCACTTGAGAAGAAGAAAGGGAAAGGTAGAGAGGACTTTATCTGGCATCTTGGATACCAGCTCAGGCACAGGAAGATAGGACAGCACTCAGAATCATGAAGGCCCTATTCCAAGCCCTAGCTCCATGAAAAAAATTATAGACTCACCTAGGGCCAGAAGGAAACATACTACCTTGAAGGGAAAGTCCTGACAAGATTCATCAGCTTCTTACTAAAGAGATGTTGGGCCTTGAATACTACCCAGGTAGGATGCTATGGACCTTGCGTGAGGCTCAAAGACTTGGTGGCTTCAGGTGAGACTCAGCACATTCCCAGCTTAGGTAGCTATGGGAAGAAGTTCTTTCTGCTTGAGAGAAGCAGAGGGAAAAGTAAAGGGAACTTTGTCTTGCACCTTAGGTATCAGCTCAGCCACAGAGGAGTTAATCACCTAGTGGGCTCTTGAGGTCGTCGATTCCAGGCCTTGGCCCTTGTACAGCATTTCTGGACTAGCCCTGGTCCACAGGGGAGCCTACTGCCCTGAAGCATGAGTCCTAGGTCAGACAGCATTCACCACTACTGAATGAAGGTCTCTTGAGCCTGAAGAGAACATCTGCAGTAGCCTGGGAGTACTCCTCATATGCCTGTGATGGTGGTGTTCATGGAGTGAGGCTCCTCTGACATTAAAAAGAGAGGAAAGAGGAGGAATGACTGTCTGATGGCTTGAGTGCCAGTTCAGCCACAGTACAATGGAACACAAGGTAGACTTCTAAGATTTTTTCTCTAGTCCCTGTCTCCCAAGTGGCACCTCTGGACCCACCCAAAGCCTTAGAGAACTCACCACCCTGAAGGGAAGGACACAAGTGTGGCTGGTTTTGCCACCCACTAATTGTAGAGCCCCAGGGCTTTGTGAAAACATAAGTGGTAACCAGGTAGGGGTTAAAGTGAGCACTGGGTGGCAGCAAGTGCTTTGCTGGCTTCAGATCTGATCCATCACACTTCCAGTGGTGTTGGCCACAGGGGTGTGTTTGTCATCCCACCCCCACTTCCAGGAGGCTCAGAACAGATAGAGACTTCAATTGTTTGGGACAGGGTAAGAGAAGAGAACATGATTCTTTGTATAATAATTGAGATAATTCTTCTAAATCTTATCAAAAACAGTAAAGGTATACTTCTAGGATTCTACAAGAAACACAGTGTTACCAGGCTTGGGGTGCTCCCTAATGCAGATATGGCTTAGACTGCATCACTTAAATTATTTTGAATACCTGAAAAGCCTTCCCAAGAAGGAGGGGTACAAACAAGCCAGATGGCAAAGACTACAATAAATACCTAACTCTTCAATGCCTGGTCCCAGATGAACATCCACAAGCATCAAGACCATCCAGGAAAGCACGACCTCATCAAATAAGTCACCAGAGACCAATCCTAGACAAACAGAAATTGGTGACCTTTCAGACACAGAATTAAAAATAGCTGTTTTGAGGAAACATAAACTCAACACAGAGAAGGAATTCGAAATTTGATCAGATAAATTCAACAAAGACATGGGAATTACTAAAAAGAATTGAGCATAAATTCTGGCTTCGAAAAGTAATTGATATATTGAAGAATGCATTAGAGATTTTAATAGCAGAATTGATCAAGCAAAAGAAGGAATTAGTGGGCTTGAAGACAGGCTATTTGAAAATGCACGGGTCAAGCAGACAAAAGAAAAAAGAATAAAAAACAATGAAGCACCCCTATGGGATCTAGAAAATAGCTCCAAAAGGACAAATCCAAGAGTTATTGGCCTTAAAGAGGAGGTAGAGAAAGAGATAGGGGTAGAAAGTTTCTTCAAAGGGATAGTAACACACAAATTCCCCAAACTCAGAGAAACATATCAATATCCAAGTACAAAAAGGCTATAGAAAAATGAGTAGATTTAACCCGAGAAGACTACTGCATGAGGTTTAATAATCGAACTCTCAGAGATCAAAGATAAAGAAAGGATGCTAAAATCAGCAAGAGAAAAGAAACAAATAACATAAAATTTAGCTCCAATATGACTAAGGGCAGACTTTTCAGGGGAAATCTTAAAGACCAGGGGAGAGTGGCATGACGTATTTAAAGTAAAGAAAAAAAATTACCATAAAATAGCACAGCCAGTGAAAATATTCTACAAACATGAAGAAGAAATAGTTTCCCAGACCAAAAAAAAAAAGTTAAGGGATTTCATCAATATCAGACCTGTCCTACAAGAAATACTAGATTCTTCAGTCAGAAAATAAAAGGATATTAATAAGGAATAAGAAATCATCCAAAGGTACAAAACTTACTGGTAATAGTAAGTACACAGAATAAAATACAATACTAAAACGCTGTAACTGTGGAGTACAAACTGTTCTTATCTTAAGTAGAATGACTAAAAGGTAGATCAAACAAAAGTTTTAACTATTTATGATTTTTTGTGTATTCATTGTATATTTTTGGATTTGAGGTTACCATGAGGTTTGCAAATACTATCTTAATACCCATTATTATTATTATTATTATTATTATTATTATTATCATTGGAGATTTGGAGAAAGTTAAAATTAAAGTGTGTCTGTGTGTGTCTGTGTGTGTGTGTGTGTGTGTGTGTGTGTGTGTGTGTGTGTGTCTGTGTGTTTAGGTTCCAGGATAATGTGCAGGTTAACTATTTAACCTATTCAAGACACAGACAGTGCAGTAAGGTATGAATAGAAACTACCAAAATTTAAAAAGTGGAAAGATTATGTTGAGATATAGAGTTTTTATTAGTTTTTATGCAAAAGAGTGTTATTATCAACTTAAAATAATGGGTAGTATGGAATACTATGCAGTCATGAAAAGGAAGGAAATCATGTATTTTGCAGGACCATGGATGGAGCTGGAAGTCACTATCCTCAGCAAACTAACAGAGGAATGAAAAACAAAGCACCACTTGCTCTCATTTATAAGTGGGAGCTGAACAATGAGAACACATGGATGGGCATGGGGAGGGGAACAACACATACTGGGGCCTGTGGGATGGGAAGTGGGGGCAGGGAGAGCATCAGGAAAAATAGGTAATGCATGCTGGACTTAATACCTAGGTGATGGGTTGATAGGTGCAGCAAACCACCATGGCACACACTTACCCATGTAACAAACCTACAAATCCTGCGTATTACCCTGGAACTTAAAACACGCATACATATTAATTTTAATTTTCTCTAAATATTCAATACTAATAATAATAATGGGTATTATGATAGTATCTACAAGCTTCATGGTAACCTCAAATCCAAAAATATGCAATGAATACATAAAAAATAAAAAGCAAGAAACTAAAGCATGCAACCAAAGAAAATCACCTTCAATAAAAATAAGACAGGAAGAAAAAAAAGACAGACGATAAGACCACAAAACAACCAGAAAACAAATAAGAAAATGGCAGAAGTAACTCCTTATTAATTATAACACTGAATGTAAATGGACTAAATCCTCCAATCAAAAGTCATAGAATGGCTGAATGGAGAAAACACACACACACAAACACAAGACCCAGTGATTTGTTGCATACAGGAAACATAGTTCACCTATAAAGACATGCATAGACTGAAAATAAAGTGATTAAAAAAAGATATTCCATGCCAATTGAAACAAACAAACAAACAAAAAACAAAAAAACCAAGTAGGAATAGCTATACTTACATCAGACAAAATAGATTTCAAGACAAAAACTACAAGAGACAAAAAGTCATTACATAATAATAATGGGGATAATTTAACAAAAAGATATAACAATTGTTAGCATACATGCACCCAACACTGGAGCACCTGGACATATAATGCAAGTATTATTAGAGCTAAAAGAAGAGACAGACCTCAAAATAATCTAGTAATAGCTAGAGACTTGCACACCACACTTTCAGCATTTCAAAGATCTTCCAGACAGAAAATCAACAAAGAAACATCAGACTGAATCTGCAGTATAGGCCAAATGAATCTAATAGATATTACAGAACACTTCATCCAATGGCTGCAGAATACACATTCTTTCAATCAACACACAGATCATGCTCCTGGATAGACTTTATGTTACATCATGAAACAAGTTTTAATATTTTTTTAATTGAAGTTATATCAAACATCTCTGGCCACAATGGAATAAAACTGTAAGTCAATAACAGGGATAATTTTGGAAACTACTGGACACATGGAAATTAAACAATATGCTCCCGAATAACTAGTGGGTCAATAAAAGAAATTAATAAGGAAACAAAAATTTTCTTGAAACAAATGATAATGGAAACACAACATACCAAAACCTATGGGACACAGTAAAAGCATTACGAAGAGGCAAGTTTATAGCTATAAGTGACTATACCAGAAAAGAAGAAAAACTTTAAATAAACAACCTAATGTTGCATCTTAAAGAATTAGAAAATGAGAGCAATCAAAACACAAAATTAGTAGGAGAAAAGAAATAATAAAGATCAGAGCAGATATAAATGAATTTGAAATGAAGAAAACAATACAAAAGATTAACAAACAAAAAATGTGTTTTGAAAAGGAAAACAATATTTACAAACCTATAGCTAGACTAATTAAGAAAAAATGAGAGAAGATCCATATAAATAAAATCTCCCAGCAAAGAAAAGACTCAAGACACAATGGCTTCATTGCTGAATTCTACCAGACATTTAAAGAAGAACTAAAACCAGTCCTACTCACACTGTTTCAAAAAAAAAAAATGGAGGAGGAGGGAGTGCTTCCAAACTCATTTTACAAGGCCAGCATTACCCTGATACCAAAAACAGAGAGACACATCAAAAAAAAAAAAAAAAGAAAGAAAGAAAAAGAAAACCGCAGGCCGTTATCTCTGATCAATGTTGATGTAAAAATACTAGCAAACCAGCTAGACACAGTGGCTCACTCCTGTAATCTCAGCAGTTTGGGAGGCCAAGGTGGGTGAACCATTAGGTCAGGAGATTGAGACCATCCTGGCTAACATGGTAAAACCCCCGTCTCTACTAAAAATACAAAAAATTAGCCAGGCGTAGTGGCGGGCCCCTATAGTCCCAGCTACTTGAGAGGCTGAGGCAGGAGAATGGCGTGAACCCAGGAGGTGGAGCTTGCAGTGAGCAGAGATCTCACCACTGCACTCCAGCCTGAGTGACAGAGCAAGACGCCATCTCAAAACAAAAACAAAAACAAAAAAGAAATACTAGCAAACCAAATTCAACAACACATTTGAAAGATCAGTTGTCATGAATAAGTTTGATTTATCCCAGGGATTCAAGGAATGTACAACATATGCAAATAAAGTCATGTGATACATTGTAACAACTGAATGGATAAAAAACATATGATCATGTCAATTGATGTTGAAAAAGCATTTAATAAAATTCAACATTCCTTTATGATAAAACCCTCAATAAACTGGCTTTATTATAAAAGGAATGTACCTCAACATAATAAAAGCCATGCATGTCATACTCATAGCTAGTATCATACTGAAAGACTTTCCTCAAGATCAGGATCACAAGAATGCCCACTTTCTCCACTGTTGTTCAGAATAGTACTGGAAATTCTAGTTAGAGTGTTCAGACAAGAGAAAGAAGTAAAGGGCATCCAAATTGGAAAGAAAAAAGTCAAAGTATCCTTGTCTGCAAAAGGGATAATTTTATATTTGGAAAACCTAATGACTCCACCAACAAAACTATTAGAATCGATAAATTCAGTAAAGTTGCAGGATTCAAAATCAACATATAAAAATCAGTAGCATTTCTACAAGCCAATAGCTAACAAATCTGAAAAAGAATTCCAGAAAGTAATCTCATTTACAATAGCTACAATAAAATAAAATATCTAGGAATTTACCTAACCAAAGAAGAGTGAATGATCTCTACAATGAAAACTGTATAACGTTGATGCAAGAAATTGAAGAAGACATAACAAAATGAAAAGATATTCCATGTTCATTAATTGGAAGAATCAATATTGTTAAAATGTCCATACTAACCTAAACAATCTACAAGTTGAAAGAAATGCCTATTAAATACCAATGACATTCTTCACAGAAATAGAAAAAAATAGTCCTAACATGAATATAGAACCACAAAAGACCCAGAATGTCCAAAACTACCTTAAGCAAAAAGAAGGATCACATTACCTACCTTCAAATTATACTACAGAGCTATAGTAACCAAAACACCATGGTACTGGCATACAGACAAATAAACGATGGAACAGAATAGAGGATCCAAAAACAAATTCACACACCTACAGTAACCTCATTTTTGACAAAGGTATCAAGAACATACGTTGAGGGAAGAATGGTCTCTTCAATAAATGGTGCTGGGAGAACTGGATATCCACATGCCGATGAATGAAACTAGACCCCTGTCTGTCACCATATGCAATAGTCAAATAAAAATGGATTAAAGACTTAAATCTAGGGCTGAAAACTATGAAACTACTACAAGAAAACTTGGGGTAAGTGTCCAGGACTTTCGACTGGGCAAAAGTTTTTTAGTAATACCACACAAACACAAGCAACTAAAGCAAAACTGGACAAATAGAATCATATCAAGTTAAAAAGCTTCTGCAAAGCAAAGGACACAATCAAGAAGGTGAAGAAACAACCCACAGAATGGGAGAAAATATTTGAAAATTACCCATCTGACAAGGGACAAGAAAACAGAATATATAAGGAGCTCAAACAACTCTATGGGAAATGTATCTAATAATCTGATTTAAAACCGGACAGAACATCTTAACAGGCATTTCTCAGAAGAAGAGATACAAATGTCAAACAGGCATATGAAAAGGTGCCTAACATAATTGACCATCAGCGAAATGCAAACCGAAACTGCAGTAAGATATCATCACATTCCAGTTAAAATGGCATGTATACAAAATTCAAGCAATAACAAATATTGGAGAGGATGTAGAGAAAAGGAAATTCTTGTATACTGTTGATGGGAATGTAAATTTGTACAACCGCTATGAAGAATAGTTTGGAGATTACTCACAAGACTAAAAATAGAGCTACCATAGGATCCAGTAATTCCACTACTAGGCATATACCCGCTAAAAAAGCAAATCAGCATATCAAAGAGATGTCTGCACTCCCATGCTTGTTGCAGCAGTGTTCAGAATAGCCAGGATTTGGAAGCAACCTAACTGTCCCTCAACAGATAAATAGATAAAGAAAATATAGTACTTATACACAATGGAGTACTATTCAGTGATTAAAAAATCATGAAGTCCTGTCTTTTGCAATGACATGGACAAAATTCGATGTTTTATTTTAAGTGAAATAAGAAAGGCAGAAAAGGACAAACATCATATGATCACACGTTCTCACTCAAATGAGTTCAAAACAGTTGAACTGATGGAGACAGAGAATAGGGAGGTTATCAAAGTCTGGGAATGATGCTGCAGGTGGCAGAAGGGAAGTGGAGACTGCTAATGTGTACAAAAACATATTTAGAAACAATAAAGAAGACCTATTATTTTATAGCACAACAGGGTGACTATAGTCAAAACTAATTTGATTATTCATTTTAAAATCACTAAAATATTATAATTGGATTGTTTGCAGCATGAAGGATCAATGTTTGATATGATAGATATCCCATTGGTCCTGATGGAATTATTATGCATTCTATGCCTGTATCAAAATATACTGGCCGGGCACGGTGGTTCACGCCTGTAATCACAGCACTTTGGGAGGCTGAGGTGGGCCGATCACCTGAGGTCAGGAATCTAGACCAGCCTGACCAACATGGAGAAACCCCCTCTCTACTAAAAATACAAAATTAGCAGGGCGTGGTGGTGCATGCCTGTAATCCCAGCTACTTGGGAGGCTGAGGCAGGAGAATCACTTGAAACCAGGAGGCGGAGGTTGCGGTGAGCCGAGATTGTGCCATTGCACTCCAGCCTGGGCACCAAGAGTGAAACTTCGTCTCAAAAAACAAACAAACAAACAAACAAATGTAACCCATAAATATACACAACTACTTTGTAGCTACAATAATTAAAAGTGTATGTGTGTGTGTGTGTGAGTGTGTATGCATATATGTGTGTGCTCACACACATCCTAAGTGAAATTTTGGAAATGCAAATTTTAGAAACACCAAAATGTAAAATGTGTTGGTAATTCTATATAAATAATAATGTGTAAATCAATAGCTATATATTCTGGTATCAAATTTTGAGAGATTTGATACACAAATGCCAGGAGCAGGGAGAAAGGAGAGTTTATGGTTGTCTGTGTATCATATTGGAAGAGAGCAAACTCAATAATTTTCAAAACATTTAAAAGAAAAGTTTAAGAAAGAGAGAAAAAGAAACATAAACACTAGAAAATCAAGAGGCATGAGTAAGATGTTAGACTTAATCCTCAAAATATTAGAATTACATTAAATAATGCTTCAAATATAGACGAGGTTTGGATAACAAGCTAAAACCAATCTATATGCTGTATTCCGGAGGCATATCTAAAATATAAAGAAATATTTTTGAAAGTAAAAAAATCAATAAAATTGAGTCACAAAAGCAGTCCTCTTTTATCCAACATCAATATTCATGTCACTATGAGCAATGAGGAAATTATTATATAAAAATTAAAAGTAATCAAGACCCATAATATGTACTACCAACATTCAATCCCCCCAGGCATGAGAGTAATAATCTAAGTTTGGACAGAAAGAGTAAACCAAGAGTGCTTTTATCAAACATGTAATCAATTAGGTAAGGTGTAAATTCACCAGGCAGCTTCAAACTCTGAAGACTTCAAGAACAGGAGTTTTTACCATTCTTTATTTATGTTACATTATTACCATATGAACAATTTTTGTATATATTTGTTTATTATCTGCCAATCCACCTAAATGTAAATGCAGTGAGAACTCAGGAAATGCTGATCCTGCTTACAGTTGTATTTATAGTACCTTAAGTAGTGACCAGGACACAGCTGGCACTGGATAAATACATGTGGAATGAATGAATGGTGAACAGGGCAAAGCGGAGCTCAATAATTAATTCTGAACAAAAATGTTTAATATGTTATTTCTGATAGAATATTGAAGGTTTAAGAAATTAAGGACAATTAGTTAAGGATTTTAGAAAATAGAGAACAATCTGATGATATTATCTAGTCAAGATCAGTTGGAGGTAATATAAGTAGTAAGCACCTAAGCTGCAGGGCAAGGGAAATGTATGGTTCAGTATAGGCACCTCCACTCATCTGGTTGAAATAATAATAATAATAGTAACAGCTAATGCTCGCACTCAGTGAAAGTGCGTGTGTGTGGCTATTGGAGGAGATTGAGGAGAGAATGTGGATGAGGAGAGACTATAAGCAGAGTGGCCCAGTACAGGTTATCAAAGCCTGTAATGAGATGGTAAAGGCCACCCAGACTGGAATCTGAGCATAATAAAGAAGGTGCCCAAGGCTGGGCGTGGTAGCTCATGCCTGTAATCCCAACACTTTGGGAGGCCAAGGCGGGCGGATCACAAGGTCAAGAGATCGAGACCATTCTGGCCAACATGGTGAAACCCTGTCTCTACTAAAAATACAAAAATTAGCCAGGCGTAGTGGCCTGCGCCTGAAATCCCAGCTACTCAGGAGGCTGAGACAGAAGAGTCACTTGAATCCGGGAGGCAGAGGTTTCAGTGAGCCGAGGTCGTAGTGAGGCGAGACACTCCAGCCTGAAGATAGAGCAAGACTCTGCCTCAAATAAATAAATAAATAAATAAATAAATAAGGTGCCCAAGAGGGGCAAGCAGGAGGGCAGCCAGGACTCAGAATGAGAAGAGCATAGAAAAAGCAGGGTGTCACATTAATAAGCTGTTGGCATCCAGACAGGGAGTTAAGAGCAGTCTTGCTGGGAAGAGTAGCGGCAATGGAAGATTTGAATACCTGCAGGGGAATTAAGCAAATGCACTAAGTAATATATTATATAAATATATTAGGGATAAAAGGAGACAATTTTCTTTCTTTGGAGGAGTCTCAGAAATAATTAAAGTTACAAATATTGAAAACTATAAGGAACAGTTGGTGTTAGATCTGAGTGAAGGTATTAATGTGAACTTATAGATTTCAATATAAAGGCAATTTTGAAAATGAATATAGATTTAAATGTATGCATATGTTTATGAATTTGTTTTGTGTATATTTACATATATCCTGTACCTTTATCCATTGAGAGTATTGGGGACCAGCAGTAACCCACAAACCATGAAATTTTCCAAATATTTTCCACTAAAATAAACCGTGGTTCTTTGGAGAAAAGATTGATTTAAGAGCTGGGGCAAGAGTAGTCTGAGCTATCTAGGAACATGTTATTGAGCCAGGAAGTAATGAAATACTCAAAGAAAGTTGTAAACATGTTGAAAGGACACAGAGTTCAACTAGAAGGGGCTTTTTACTGGCCAAATCTAGCAAAACACAAGCATTTTTTAAAATAATAATTAAATTAGGTCATAACCAATTGATTAAAATAGGAACCCAGAGTCCGTATTTATTTAAATAAATTACTGATTTAAAATTTGATATTTATATAACTTTAAAGCACTTTGCCACCAAATATTTATTAACTTCCAAAGAGAATACAAATATTTTCTGTGGTGAATCATGGCAGACAGTACCTTAATAAAGCAATCAAAGATAACTGATTAATTATATACCAATTCAAAATCCTATGCCACCTGATACGATGCAAGGAGATGACGACATTATCACAAAGGTCATGTTCCTGCCAAAGAGACATCATTTGAACCTAACCATTTGTAGGCATCAGATAAGTCTAAATTGAGGGACATTCTACAAATAACTATAATTTTCAATGTTGTCTGTATTTCCAAAGGACTATTCAAGGAAATACTAATGAATTCAAAGGAAGACTAATGAACCATTCCAAATAGAAGGAGATGTAAAAGACATGACATCTCAATGCAAAGCATGCATCTAAACTAGCAAAACTTGAATGGCCTTTCAGAACTAGATGGTACTATAGCTAGCTTCGTTAGTCATATAGCTGTGACATGAGAAAATGTCCTTGTAGGAAATACACACTGAAGTGTTTGGATCATTATATTGGCAACTTAATCTGAAGCAGTTTGGGAAAAAAATCAAATTGTCCTATATTTGCAATTTTTCTAAGAAGCTGTAACTATTTCTAAATCAAGTCAAATAAATTAACAAATAAGCAGAAAAAATAGAAATGGCCATATGCAAACTATAAAAAGGCGATATACAAGTTGTGAGGATTATGTTGAACAATTCCTGTGAATTATCTATCACATTCCCCTTATTAATTCTTAGTTTATTGTATTAGTCCATTCTCATGCTGCTAATAAAGAAATACCCAAGACCAGGTAATTTATAAAGGAAAGAATTTTAATTGACTCACAGTACAGCATGGCTGGAGAGGCCTGAGGAACCTTACGATCTTGGTGGAAGGGGAGGCAAACACGCTTTTCTTCACATGGAGGAAGGAGATAGCAGTACAGAGCAAAGTGGGGATAGCCCCTTGTAAAACCACCGAATCTCGTGAGAACTCACTCACTATCACAAGAACATCTTGAGGGTAACCGTCCCCATGATTCAATTACCTCCCACCGGGTCTCCCCCATGACATGTGGGAATTATGGGAACTACAATTCAAGATGAGATTTGGATGGGGACACTGCCAAACCATATCATATATTTTAAAAATACACATTAAAAATTGAGATAATAGTATATATAAGTACTACATGTTTAAACATATTTCTTCAAAGTGTTCACACAAAGAGAGACTAAAAAACTTGAGTTGAATAATTAGGTATACGGTTTGCTCAAAAATTGACAAGTAAAGACCTAGAACGTAGATTTTCTAATTCTTGATATGTTAGATTTTGTATTGCTCCAACAAAACAATGAACATAATTGAAGCCCACTCCATTGACAAAGCATTGTAAAATACTTATTATGTACCCAATCACAGCATAGTAGGACAACCTCAGGCTCCAACAGGTCCAGAATCTGTCCCATGTCAGAGAGCAGGTTACAACACATGCTTTTTGTGAGCAGGTAAATGTGAAAAATACACGATAGAGATTCAGTGGATCATGCTCCATTTCTTTTACCAAACTCATCAATCTGAAAAGTCACTTCTACAATTGGAAGGAGACAATGAGAGTGAAAAAAGAGGTAGATGTGTCAATATTGCTGAATTTCCTCCATGAAAAACAAGAGGTCAGGAAGATGATCCTCCTCTCTCCCAACTAAATTGCTAATAATATGATATTAACAAGAATGAAAGTCTTTCTTCAGCTGGGAAAAAATATATATATATATACGCATTTGTATATTTGCCTAAGCTTTAACAAATCCAGATTTGCATAAATATATGAATTGACTAGTGGTAGTTAAAGCAAACCTTTTGGAAAAATTAGTAGATTCTATTAGTGTATTTTATGTGTGGCTTAAGACAATTCTTCCAATGTGGAGCAAGGAAGCCAAAAGATTGAATACCCCTGTAAACTCTTAAAAGACAGGATATAATATTCCTAAGACCTTTGTGCTACCTTAAATATAGTAAGGGCTTGATACACATTTGATGAAACAATAGATGAGTGGATGAATAGACGGATAGATAGTTGAATGAAGACAATCTAATTTTTTATGACCAACAGCCTTTTCATGCTCCTAGTGAGAAACTTTCATGAGAACTGAAAATTATTTCTCTGGTGATGTTATCTGGGGCTACAGCATGATTATAGTTTTAATGTAAGCAGAATTTACGTTTGGATAGGCCATGACCTGTCAGTAATATTTTCTTGGAAAATATAGTGAGAAGGACAATTACAAAAAAAAAGAAAATAAGTGAAGGGGCTATATACCTTTGTATTTTTTAAAATAGACAATTTATATGGTGACTAATTATCAATAAATGCAATTGCTGTCCTTTTTTGGGATTATCATTCCTATTTAAGAAATCCAATTTCAGAGTATATACTGCAAACATACTTTTTAAAAAAAAAATTGATTGATTTTGAAGTTGTATTTTGGTCTTCATGGTGGCTACAATATATTATTTTAACTAAGCAATAGAAATGTATACATTTTCTCTACGTTATAGATAGCCATCAAAAGCTAATTCTTCACTTAACATTTCACTTGAACAGCAATCTTGGAAGCCATTTTCTGTATCCTAGACTAGAATTAATGAAGTATTACCATTAGCCATTAAGCAATCAAAAGCAATAATAAAAACATATTCTATCTTATGTATCCCCATAGTAGGTTTTAAAAAGGTTAAGTTTTGTACATTCAAGTATATCACAGTAATAAATTTTTCTATTACTGCTCTTTGATTTTTATATTACTTGAGACCTAGTATTTGTTTTATGTAATTTAATTTTTAATTACTATATTCTTAGCTTTAAAACATAAACAGTAGATAAAAGTTTAATATTTAAAATATTTCCTATTATGTATGGACCTTTGTGTAAAATTGTAACCTTTAGTTATATTGAACATAATATATAACATGTAATATATATGATTATGTGTCCTTCCAGAAATTTATACAACTTTCTGTTCTCTACGTTAATTTGTATCTTAAAGTAATTTCAAATTATCATGACATTGTACATCAAATCATCAGAATCTCAGTTTAGAGAGTCAAAGTTAGTATTATTTTCATTTTAAAAAGCAAATATTATTTTTAATTATTTCCAAGCACTGTATTTTAAAGGGAAATCCAGAATGCATTGGATATAGCAACAATGAAAATGGTGCCTTTTCATACTAACCTTTTCATGATTGTATCCATATATCTATATTTCCATTTTGATTGTCACTGGATCATAACACTGCTCTTCTTTATCTTGAATACACTGTCTCACCATCATTTATAAAAGAGGAAATTACTAGTAGCAACAGTAGCCTACGTCTATGCTTGCTTAGGACTATAGAAGAGTTTTCAACTATCATTGCTCAAGTCCACTTTGTGCATGCTATGAGGTTTTTCATCCCATGTTAAGTACACAAATCCAACATTCACTGCTACATGAGACGTAAAAGGTCTTGAGAGGGGTGGTTCTAAGATGACCAAATAGGAACAGCTGCAGTCTACAGCTCCCAGTGTAAGCAATGCAGAAGACTGGCAATTTCTGCATTTTCAACTGAGGTACTGGATTCATCTCACTGGTGCTTGTCAGACAGCATGTTCAGAACAGTGGGTGCAGCCCATAGAGCATGAGCCAAAGCAGGGCAAGGCATCACCTCACCTGGGAAGCAAAGATGTCAGGGAATTCCCTTTCCTAGCCAAGGGAAGCTGTGACAGACAGCACATGGAAAATGGGTCACTCCCACACTAATACTGTGCTTTTCCAATGGTCTTAGCAAATGGCACACCAGGAGATTACATCCCATGATGGGCTTGGAGGGTCCCATGCCCACAGAGCCTCGCTCATTGCTAGCACAGCAGTATGAGATTGAACTGCAAGGCAGCAGCGAGGTTGGCAGAGGGGTGCCCACCATTGCTGAGGCTGGAGTACGAAACAAAGCAGCCTGGAAGTTCAAATTGGGTGGAGGCCACTGCAGCTCAAGGAGGCTTGCCTGCCTCCGTAGACTGCATCTCTGGGGGCAGGGCATAGCCAGACAAAAGGCAGCAGCCAGACAAAAGGCAACAGAAACTTCTGCAGACTTAAATGTCCCTGCCTGACAGCTTTGAAGAGAGTAGTGGTTCTCCCAGCATGGAGTTTGAGATCTGAGAATGAACAGACTACCTCCTCAAGTGGGTCCCTAACCCCCAAGTAGCCTAACTGGGAAGCACACCCAGTAGGGGCAGACTGACACCTCACACAGCTGGGAACCCCTCTGAGATGAAGCTTCCAGAGGAATGATCAGGCAGCAACATTTGCTGTTCAGCAATGTTTGCTGTTCTGTAGCCTGTGCTGCTGATACCCAGGCAACCAGCATCTGGAGTGGACCTCCAGCAAATTCCAACAGACCTGCAGCTGAGGGTCCTGACTGTTAGAAGGAAAACTAACAAACAGAAAGGACATTCACACCAAAACCTTATCTGTACGTCACCGTCATCAAAGACCAAAGATAGATAAAACTACAAAGTTGGGGAAAAAAACAGAGCGTAGAAGCTGAAAATTCTAAAAATCAGAGCACCTCTCCCCCTCCTGAGGAACGCAGCTCCTCATCAGCAACGAAACAAAGCTGGATGGAGAATGACTTTGACGAGTTGAGAGAAGAAGGCTTCAGACGATCAAACTTCTCCGAGCTAAAGGAAGAAGTTGGAACCCAGCGCAAAGAAGCTAAAAACCTTAAAAGATTAGACAAATGGCTAACTAGAATAAGAAATGTAGAGAAGTCCTTAAATGACCTGATGGAGCTGAAAACCATGGCACAAGAACTATGTGACAAATGCACAAGCTTCAGTAACTGATTCAATCAACTGGAAGAAAGGGTATCAGTGATTGAAGATCAAATGAATGAAATGAAGTGAGAAGACAAGTTTAGAGAAAAAACAGTAAAAAGAAATGAACAAAACCTCCAGGAAAATATGGGACTATGTGAAAAGACCAAATCTACATCTGCTTGGTGTACCTGAAAGTGATGGGGAGAACGGAACCAAGAAGGAAAACACTCTGCAGGATATTATCCAGGAGAACTTCCCCGACCTAGCAAGGCAGGTCAACATTCAAATTCAAGAAATACAGAGAACACTACAAAGATACTCCTTGAGAAGAGGAACTCTAAGATACATAATTTTCAGATTCACCAAAGTTGAAATGAAGGAAAAAATGTTAAGGGCAGCCAGAGAGGAAGGTCAGGTTACCCACAAAGGGAAGCCCATCAGACTAACAACTGCTCTCTCAGCAGAAACTCTGAGAGAGCAGCTGTTAGGGAAGGGAATGGGGGCCAATATTCAACATTCTTAAAGAAAAGAACAATCAACCCAGAATTTCATATCCAGCCAAACTAAGCTTCATAAGACAAGCAAATGCTGAGAGATTTTGTCACCACCAGGCCTGCCATACAAGAACTCCTGAAGGAAGCACTAAACATGGAAAGGAACAGCTGGTACCAGCCACTGCAAACACATGCCAAATTGTGAGACCATTGATGCTAGGAAGAAACTGCATCAACTAATGAGCAAAATAACCAGCTAACATCATAATGACAGGATCAAATTCGTATGGAACAATATTAACCTTAAATGTAAATGGGCTAAATGCTCCAATTAAAATACACAGATTGGCAAATTGGATAAAGACTCAAGACCCATCAGTGTGCTGTATTCAGGAGACCCATCTCACGTGCAGAGACAAATATAAGCAAAAAATAAAGGGATGGAGGAAGATCTACCAAGCAAATGGAAAACAAAAAAAGGCAGGGGTTGTAATCCTAGTCTCTGATAAAACAGACTTTAAATCAAAAAAGATCAAAAGAGACAAAGAAGGCCATTACATAATAGTAAGGGGATCAATTCAACAAGAAGAGCTAACTATCCTAAATATATATGCACCCAATACAGGAGCAACGAGATTCATAAAGCAAGTCCTTGGAGACCTACAAAGAGACTTAGACTCCCACACAATAAAAATGGGAGACTTTAACATCCCACTGTCAATATTAGACAGATCAATGAGACAGAAACTTAACAAGGATATCCAGGAATTGAACTCAACTCTGCACCAAGCAGACCTAATAGACATCTACAGAACTCTCCACCCCAAATCAACAGAATATACATTCTTCTCAGCACCACATCGCACTTATTCCAAAATTGACCACATAGTTGGAAGTAAAGCACTCCTCAGTAAATGTGAAAGAACAGAAATTATAACAAACTGTCTCTCAGACCAAAGTGCAATCAAACTAGAACTCAGGATTAAGAAACTCAATCAAAACCGCTCAACTACATGGAAACTGAACAACCTGCTCCTGAATAACTGCTGGGTACATAGCAAAATGAAGGCAGAAATAAAGATGTTTTTTGAAACCAATGAGAACAAAGACACAACATACGAGAATCTCCGGGACACATTTAAAGCAGTGTGTAGAGGGAAATTTATAGCACTAAATGCCCACAATAGAAAGTAGGAAAGATCTAAAATTGACACCCTAACATCACAAGTAGAAGAACTAGAGAAGCAAGAGCAAATACATTCAAAAGCTAGCAGAAGGCAAGAAATAACTAAGATCATAGCAGAACCGTAGGAGATAGACACAAAAAAACCTTCAAAAAATTAATGAATCCAGAAGCTGGTTCTTTGGAAAGATCAACAAAATTGATAGACCACTAGCAAGACTAATAAAGAAGAAAAGAGAGAAGAAACAAATAGACGCAATAAAAAATAATAAAGGGGATATCACCACCGATCTCACAGAAATACAAACTACCATCAGAGAATACTATAAACAGCTCTATGCAAATAAACTAGAAAATCTAGAAGAAATGGATAAATTCCTGGACGCATATACCTTCCCAAGACTAAACCAGGAAGAAGTTGAATCCCTGAATAGACCAATAGCAGGCTCTGAAATTGAGGCAATAATTAATAGCCTACCAACCAAAAAAAGCCCAGGACCAGACGGATTCACAGCCAAATTCTACCAGAGGTACAAGGAGGAGCTGGTACCATTCCTTCAGAAACTATTCCAAACAATAGAAAAAGAGGGAATCCTCCCTAACTCATTTTATGAGGCCAGCATCATCCTGATACCAAAGCCTGGCAGAGACACAACAACAAAAAAGAGAATTTTAGACCAATATCCCTGATGAACATTGATGCAAAAATCTTCAATAGAACACTGGCAAAATGAATACAGCAGCACATGAAAAAGCTTATCCACCATGATCAAGTGGGCTTCACCCCTGGGATGCAAGGCTGGTTCAACATATGCAAATCAATAAACATAATCCAGCATATAAACAGAACCAAAGACAAAAACCACATGATTATCTCAACAGATGCAGAAAAGGCCTTTGAGAAAATTGAACAGTCCTTCATGCCAAAAACTCTCAATAAATTAGGTATTGATGGTACATATCTCAAAATAATAGGAGCTATTTATGACAATCCCACAGCAAATGTCATACTGAATGGGCAAAAACTGGAAGCATTCTCTTTAAAAACTGGCACAAGACAGGGATGCCCTCTCTCACCACTCCTATTCAACATAATGTTGGAACTTCTGGCCAGGGATATCAGGCAGGAGAAAGAAATAAAGGGTATTCAATTAGGAAAAGAGGAAGTCAAATTGTCCCTGTTTGCAGATGACATGATTGTATATTTAGAAAACCCCATCATCTCAGCCCAAAATCTCCTTAAGTTGATAGGCAACTTCAGAAAAGTCTCAGGTTACAAAATCAATGTGCAAAAATCACAAGCATCCTTATACACCAATAACAGACAAAAAGAGAGTCAAATCATGAATGAACTCCCATTAACAATTGCTTCAAAGAAAATAAAATACCTAGGAATCCAACTTACAAAGGATGTGAAGGACTTCTTCCAGGAGAACTGCAAACCACTGTTCAACGAAATAAAAGAGGACACAAACAAATGGAAGAACGTTCCATGCTCATGGATAGGAAGAATCAATAACCTGAAAATGGCCATACTGCTCCAAGTAATTTATAGATTTAATACCATCCCCATCAAGCTACCAATGACTTTCTTTACAGAATTGGAAAAAACTACTTTAAAGTTCACATGGAACCAAAAAAGAGTCCACATTGCCAAGACAATCCTAAGCCAAAAGGACAAAGCTGAAGGCATCACACTACCTGACTTCAAACTATACTACAAGGCTACAGTAACCAAAACAGCATGGTACTGGTACCAAAACAGAGATATACACCAATGGAACAGAACAGAGCCCTCAGGAATAATACCACACATCGACTACCATCTGATCTTTGACAAATCTCATAAAAAAGAAGAAATTGGGAAAGGATTCCCTATTTAATAAATCATGCTGGGAAAACTGGCTAGCCATATGTAGGAAGCTGAAATGGGATCCCTTCCTTACACCTTATACAAAAATTAATTCAAGATGGATTAAATACTTAAATGTTAGATCTAAAACCATAAAAACCCTATAAGAAAACCTAGGCAATACCATTCAGGACATATGCATGGGCAAGGACTTCATGTATGAAACACCAAAAGCAATGGCAACAAAAGCAAAAATTGGCAAATGGGATCTAGCTAAACTAAAGAGCTTCTATACAGCAAAAGAAACTACTATTGGAGTAAACAGGCAACCTACAGAATGGGAGAAAATTTTTGCAATCTACTCATCTGACAAAGGGCTAATATCCAGAACCTACAAAGAACTCAAACAAATTTACAAGAAAAAAACAAACAACCCCATCAAAAAGTGGGCAAAGTACATGAATAGACACTTCTCAAAAGAAGACATTTACACAACCAACAGACATGAAAAAATGCTCATCATCACTAGCCATTTGAGAAATGCAAATTCAAACCACAATGAGATACCATCTCACACCAGTTAGAATGACGATAATTAAAAAGTCAGGAAACAACAGGTGCTGGAGAGGATGTGGAGAAATAGGAACACTTTTACACTGTTGGTGGGATTGTAAACTAGTTCAACCATTGTAGAAAACCGTGTGACAATTCCTCAAGGATCTAGAACTAGAAATACCATTCGACCCGGTCATCCCATTACTGGGTATATACCCAAAAGATTATAAATCATGCTGCTATAAAGACACATGCACTATTCACAATAGCAAACACTTGGAATCAACCCAAATGTCCATCAATGACAGACTGGATTAAGAAAATGTGGCACATATACACCATGAAATACTATGCAGCCATAAAAAAGGATGAGCTCATGTCCTTTGTAGGGACATGGATGAAGCTGGAAACCATCATTCTCAGCAAACTATTGCAAGGACAAAAAAAACAAACACCGCATGTTCTCACTCATAGGTGGGAATTGAACAAGGAGAACACTTGGACAAAGGAAGGAGAACATCACATACCGGGGCCTGTTGTGGAGTTGGGGAAGGGGGGAGGGATAGCATTAGGAGATACATCTAATGTAAATGACGAATTAATGGGTGCAGCACACCATCATGGCACATGCATACATGTAACAAACCTTCGCATTGTTCACATGTACCCTAGAACTTGTTTTTTTTTTTTTTTTTTTTTTTTTGAGAGGGAGTCTCGCACTGTCGCCCAGGCTGGAGTGCAGTGGCCGGATCTCAGCTCACTGCAAGCTCCGCCTCCCGGGTTTACGCCCTTCTCCTGCCTCAGCCTCCCGAGTAGCTGGGACTACAGGCGCCCGCCACCTCGCCCGGCTATTTTTTTTTTTTGTATTTTTTAGTAGAGACGGGGTTTCACTGTGTTAGCCAGGATGGTCTCGATCTCCTGACCTCGTGATCCGCCCGTCTCGGCCTCCCAAAGTGCTGGGATTACAGGCTTGAGCCACCGCGCCCGGCCTACCCTAGAACTTAAAGTATAATATCAAAAACAGGTGTAAGGCTTGCATATTTTCCACAGGTATATGGCAAATAGAGGGTGTTGTAGTAGGTGGTTTCGGTTTCCACATTCGAATTTCTTCATTTCACACACATCACAAGCTTGTGCTAGCTCTCTGATCTTTATAATGAAAGGTTTCATCTTCCACCTTTCATTTTGGGGATCCTGATACTCCCAAATTTTACCTTCCTCATTCCTCCTGCTTCAATGTGAGTTACTTTTCCACCTCCATTTACATCCTTTCCCAGAATAGTCTTAACTAGTCTTTGGGTGTTAAAAAATTTATTCTACTAGTATGCATCTGATTCTGCCTCTTTCAGTTAGTGGTTCCCAAATTGTTAGTAAACTGTCTGAGCAGATCTGCATAGAACAGGAGGAGGAAAACGACTTTTAGAATCCTGCCTGCTATAGCAACCAAAGGCCTAGAGCGGCAGTCTAGGGGCCTGTTCAAAAATTGTAGTTTCCTATATTGAAGCTGTGGAGTATTAGGAAGGAAACAAACTATGCCACATGTGAGGCTTGAACAAGATTTTCCTAACACAGTAGAATCTTATAGAAAAAAACAAATTCTGTTAGAATTTTCCAAACATTTAGTACTTTTTTCACCACTTTTAAGACATTATTGCTTTAATAACTAGAACTCTAACCTAAAATTTAAAGGAGTTTTCTAACATAATAATTAAAATCTAACATTTATTAATTATTTAAAATAGGTCGGCAATTACATTGAGCATTTTATATATATGATCTCATTTATTTCTCACATGAACTCTATGAGGCAATTTTTAAGGTTCTCATTTTACCGATGAGAAGGCAGACTATTATATTAATCATTATACCCAGAAATTGACACAACCAAAGAATTATCTCACCTTTTTTTTAGGGAAAAATACTGAAAAAGTTTTCCATATTTAGTATAAAACTTGTGAAAATATCCACTAAATTGAAGAAGCAGAACTCAAAATTTAAAATACCAGAAACATCTCTTCCCCACAACCCCCAAAACAATGAAAAAAATTGTACAATTTTTTACATTATAGCCTCACCAAAATTTATGATATATAGTTTCTATGACAATGTAACTGAAAGAAGAGAAGTAAAAAAATAAGAAAAATGTGGGTTTGTCTGAGAAGTGAACAAAAATATAAAGGAAGACAAGTAATTAAATGAAGTGTAGTAGTAGTATATGCAATCTAAAACTAAGTAGGACTTAGTATACACCAGGAACTGTTCTGACCACTATAAATATATTAACTCATTTTATTCTGATAAAGTCATATTACTAGGATTATTATTTTTTACATTTCCCAGATGAGAAAATTGAAGCAAATAAATTTTGCTTCAATTGTCACACAACTAGGAAGTGGTAGCATTAGGATATGGAGCCAAAGTTCTCACTTATAACTATTCTTTTATCTTGCTTCTTGAGTTATAAAATTAACATGTAACATTGTGGGACCTCAGAAAAATAACTTGGGCTCTGGAGAGAAGAGAGGTTCTTAATTTTACTGTACTTTAGAATCTTTTCATGTAAAATATGTTAACTACACCACTTACCTCAGAGTGTTATTCTGAGAATAAAGGCTTGGCACATAGTTAGAAATGATAAATTTTCTGTAAGTGGTGGAGCACATTGAACAAATGCTTTAGAAGCAGTGAAGAACAGAATTGACCCTACAGAAAATTAAATCAGTTATATATAGGAAAAGCATAATAAACAGTCCATGAATATACTGGCAAACATAGTCAAAACAAATCTTTTACAAAATATTTAAAACAAACTGTATGAAGCCCATGAAGCAACCAACACAAATTCAATTTACATGATAGATATTTGGATTAGTTACATTTTACTTTCTTTGTGTCAATTTTCACAAAATGTGTTTTTACGAAATTTCTTGATTTCAGTGTCAAATTGGCATTTAATTTTTTATCAAGCTCATTGTTATCCATTTAATGTCTGAAGGATCAATAATGCCCTCTTTAATTTTTGATATTGGTAATTGGTAATATTTCTTCTTTTTCCTTGATCAATATTTAGGGTTTTATGCTTTGTTAACAGCTTCATTGAGGAATAAACGGCAAACAGTGAAATTCACATTTAAAGTTTACAATTTAATAAGATTTGGCATGCATCAACACCCATGAAACTATGACAAGCAAAATAATTAACATGTCCCTCACAAAAATGTTCTCCTTTCCCTCAATATTCCTCCTTCCTGCTGCTTCTCTCATCTCCCATGACCTCCTGGCAAACACTGATATGTGTTCTGCGACTGCAGATTAAACCTTCATTTTCTAGAATTGTATATAAATAGAATCACACAATATATACTCATATTACTTGGCTTCCTTCACATAACATAATTGTTTTGAAATTAATCCATGTTGTTATCCAGTTGATTTTCTTTTTATTGCCGACTAGTATTCTGTTGTATGGATATACCATACTTTGCTTTCTATCCATCTCTTGATGGACTTTTGGGTTCATTACAGTTTTAATCTATCATAAGTAAAGCAACTAAAAACATTAATATACAAGTCTTTGGGCCTATACTTTAAACTCTTTTAGAGAAATATAAGGAGTTAAATAGCTGCATCATATGTTCATTGTACATTGACATTTTAAAGAAACTGCCAAACATTTTTTACCAAGTGATAGTAGCATTTCATATTTCCACCACAGTTGTATGGAAATCATTCCACTTCCTCTACAAAGTAGTCAACACTTGACATTGTCAGTCATTTTAATTTTCCCCATTCTAATAGGTATTCAGTGTTAACTCATTGACATTTAAAGTTGTGTGTTCTAATACATAGTGATGTTAAGTGTATTTTTATGTGTTTATTTACCAATCATACATGAGGACCACTCATTTCATATGGAAATGGCAATTGTTAAATGTTCAATTTCTCATTATTATTTATATAAACTATTAATTTTATATGTTGATCTTACATCTTAAACTTACCAGTAAACTTACTTGTTAGTAAGTTTAATATATAAGATCAATATATAAAATTATGTGTAGTTAAAATTATATATTATATATAGTTCTAGGAGCACTTTAGTACATTCTTTGGGGTTTCCTACTTAGATAATCATGTTACTGTTAATAAAGACAGTTTAATTTATTATTTTCCAATCTTATTTATTTCAGTTTTTTTTCCTGTATCATTGCACTAGCTAGGACTTCTAATATAATGTGAGAATTGTGAAAAAGTATATGCTTGCCTAGTTAATTATCTTAAAATTGTAGATGGACATTTTCATTATTTCTGTACTTTAAAGTTGCTGTCCTCTTTCTTTTGGCTTGCTTTTTTTTTCTGACAAGAAATCATATATTTTTTCTCTCTTTGTAACTGAACTTCTCTTTTTTGTATCTTCTTATGATTTTCTCTTTATCATTGATTTTCAGCAATTTCTTTATAATATTATTACTGAGCAATGGGCTCGCTTCCTGATGTGCAATACTACGGCACCAGCTTTTGAGGAGAGGAAAAGCTTTATTGGGAGTCAACTGGCAAGAAGACAGGAGGCAACACTCAAATCTGTAATAACGAGCTTGGTATGGGGCAGCTTTTATCCACAAAAAGTAACTACGAGGGAGATAGGAAAATGCAATGAGGCATGATCTGATTGGGTCATGCAAAGAAGTATTGTTGAGTTCTTGGGTTTTAAGTTTGTACTGCAACAAAGTGGGACAACCCTCACTTTCTCTCTCTCTCTCTCTCTGTTTCTCTATCTCTATCTCTTTCTTTTTTTCCCTAAAGACAAGGTCTTATTCTTTTACCCAGGTGAGTGTACAGTGGCATGATCATAACCCACTGTACCCTCAAACTCCTGAGCTCAAGGGATCTTCCCACATAAACCTCTTGAGTAACTAGGACTACAGACACATGCCACCATGCCTAGCTAATTTTCAACATTTTTGTAGATATTGGGTCTCAAACTCCTGGCCTCATGAGATCCTGCTGCATCAGCCTCCCAAAGCACTGGGATCACAGGCATGAACCATCATGCACTGGTGACCTCTCCCTTCTTAATGTGGTCCCTGTTCCTTGATCCAAGTTCTTTTCACCTGTGGTTGATATTTTGCTCTGCTTGGCACTGGGATCATGAATCTGTCACACTTGGTTGATCTGGGCATTCTCAGATTACATAACTTACACTTTGGAGGTCTCTTGCAACTGAAAAACAACTCATCGTTTTGTTACATATCATGACTAACACAGTTGAAACAAAGTGAACTGTTTTTGCAAGTACAATATTCACATTTTTGTTTAGTAATGGGTGTTGGTGCATGTGCATGTGTGTGCTGGATATTTGGGTTTGCAGTTTCCCTCATATTTGGAAAATATGTGGCCATTATTAGAATTTTTGTTTGTTTTCTCCTCCATCCACTGACAGCTTACTGATATTTGACTTTGTCATCTTCTTTCTGTATTCCATTTTGAATAGTTTCTATTGTTGTGTCAATAGTAACTAAGATTTTCCCTAGAATATCTAATCTGCTACTAATCAAATCAGGTGTTTTTATCTCATACATTTTAGTTTTCATCCCTAGAAGTTTGAGCTTGTAAATATAGTATATCTATATAGGTAGATATTGATACAGAGACAGAGATATATAGCTATATCCCAAATACATCTTTGATGTCTCTACTTAAAGATGTGAATGTTTTCCTCTAGCTTCTTGAACACATAACAAGTGGAATACAATTGACTATCTGAGAGAGTATGGATATAGTTATATATTTTAATCACTTTTCTAATGTCCTTGTCTATTATGTTTATCATCTGTGTCATGTATGTATCAGTTTGATTTTTTCTCATAATTTTCCCAATTTTTTTCAAAATTTCATGCAAATGTGTTTGCATGCTTATCAATTTTTGACTGGATTGTAGACATTGTATCTTTTTCATTTTTGAATGCTGGACATTTTTGTACTCCTGCAAATATTTCTTTTGATTGTTCTGAGATACAGTAAAGGTGGCTGGGAAGAGAATGATCCTTTTAGGTCTCATTTCTAATATTTCTTAGGGAGTACTAGAGCAATCTTTCTGGACTA
This sequence comes from Theropithecus gelada, assembly GCF_003255815.1. Taxonomy (NCBI): domain Eukaryota; kingdom Metazoa; phylum Chordata; class Mammalia; order Primates; family Cercopithecidae; genus Theropithecus; species Theropithecus gelada. The sequence goes on from NC_037668.1 coordinate 134,479,748, forward strand.
ATGACTTGCCCTCTTCCTACTGAGGCAAAAATTTTCTGAGTATTACTTATGTAAATCATGAAGCTTTGATTGATAGTAGCACTTCATTCCTCATATTGTGAAAGATCTGAGGATTGCATATGTTGATCTTTTTAAGAAGTTCTTACTCCAGTCTTCAGTACTTTCCTCACATGCATGCTATGGAGACCCTCTGCAGAATACTATATATCTCTTTCTGTGCACAGCTCTTTACTTTCTTATACTCTACCCTGAAAACTAGCTATTTTGGAGTCCCTGTATTCTCAACTAGGTATCTTCAAATCAGAAAAACTACTAGGTTCTGCCTAGAACTCCTCTAATGATGCGGCCTGAAAAATCTATCTAAGTGGTAAACTAAGGTTACCATAGGGATATTTCTCTGTCTTTTATAGATATTGCAATATCTATAAAAGACATATGATATATTATTGATATTGCAATCAGGCAACAAACTAGGTATCTAAGATTACCATAGGGANCTTCATTCCTCATATTGTGAAAGATCTGAGGATTGCATATGTTGATCTTTTTAAGAAGTTCTTACTCCAGTCTTCAGTACTTTCCTCACATGCATGCTATGGAGACCCTCTGCAGAATACTATATATCTCTTTCTGTGCACAGCTCTTTACTTTCTTATACTCTACCCTGAAAACTAGCTATTTTGGAGTCCCTGTATTCTCAACTAGGTATCTTCAAATCAGAAAAACTACTAGGTTCTGCCTAGAACTCCTCTAATGATGCGGCCTGAAAAATCTATCTAAGTGGTAAACTAAGGTTACCATAGGGATATTTCTCTGTCTTTTATAGATATTGCAATATCTATAAAAGACATATGATATATTATAGATATTGCAATCAGGCAACAAAAGACAGAAATCACTGTCTTTTGTTGCCTGATTGCAATATCTATAAAATTATATATATATATATAGTATGTAGATATAGTTTTTGAAGGTTTTTTTTTTTTTTTTCAGATGGAAGTGTACAGCTATTTTTTGTTACTCCATTTTGGCTGCATGTAGAAATAAGTTTATCAATTTCATTGATCTTTCAAATATTCAACTCTAGCTTTTTTCTCTTTTCTATTCAATTAATGTTAGCTCTTTCTTTTATTATTTTCTTTCTTTTCCTTAATACAACTTTAACTATTTTATTTTCTCTAGTTTCTTAAACTGATCAGAATACTGATGTTACACTCTTTGTAGTTTCTCATATGGATGGTGAAAGCTATAACTGTTACTCTAATAATTGCTTTAGCTATATTCCACATATTTTGACATATTTGGTTTTTACTTTTGTTCAATTTCACATAACTTCTAAGTTCCTACGTGATTTTTCTTTGCTTTATTTACAAATAAATGTGTGGTTTCTTAAAATTTTTAAATTTTAATTTGTAACTTACCACTGCTCTTAAAATCTACTATATGATTTTAATACAGTGAATTATTTGTATATTTCCCTATTTATGACATTTTCATCTTTTATTTTTATTAGCTGTGCAGTTAGAATTGTTAAGTCTTCCTGATGAACTGATGACTTTACCATAATAAAATATCCCCACCCAAATCTCACCCTGAATTTAATAATCCCCACATGTCAAGGGCACAGCCAAGTGGAGATAATTGAATCATGGTGACAGTTTCCCCCATACTGTTCTCATGGTAGTGAATAAGTCTCACCAGATCTGATCATTTTATAAATGGGAGTTCCCCTGAACAAGCTCTCTCTTGCCTGACACCATGTAAAATGTGACTTACTCCTCCTTGCCTTCCACCGTGATTTTGATGCTTCCCCAGCCATGTGGAACTGTGAGTCAGTTAAACTTCTTTTCTTTGTAATTGCCCAGTCTCAGTTTTGTCTTTATAAGCAGCATGAGAACAGATTAATACAGTAAATTGGTACTGGTAGAGTGGGGTGCTGCTGTAAAGATACCTGAAAACATGGAAACGACTTTGGAACTAAGTAACAGGCAGAGGTTGGAATGGTTTGGAGGGCTCAGATGAAGATAGGAAAATGTAGGAAACTTTGGAATTTCCTAAAGATTTGTTGAATGGCTTTAACCAAAATTCTGATAGTGATATGGACAATAAAATCTATGGTGAGGTGATCTCAGAGGAGATGAGGAAATTGTTGGGAACTAAAGTAAAGGTCACTCTTGCTATTCAAAGAGACTAGTAGCCTTTACCCCTGCCCCAGGATCTGTGGAAACTTGAACTTGAGAGAGATTATTTGGGGTATCTGGTGGAAGAACTTTCAAAGTGGCAAAGCATTCAAGAGGTGACAGCATGACAGTTAAAAAAATTTACAGCCTGATAATTCAGTAGAAAAGAAAAACCCATTTTCTGGAGAGAAATTCAAGTGGGCTACAGAAATTTGGATAAATAAGGAGGAGCCAAATGCTAATGACCAAGACAATGGGAAAAATGTCTCCAGGGCATGTCAGAGACCTTCATGTTAGCCCCTCCCATTACAGGCCTGGAGGCCTAGGAGGGAAAAATTATTTTGTAGGCTGGGCCCAGGGCACCCCTGCTCTATGCAGCCTCCAAACATAGTGTCCTGCATCTCAGCTGTTTCAGCCCCAGCCATGGCTAAAAGGGACCAATGTATAGCTCAGACTGTTGCTTCAGAAAGTTCAACCTACAAACCTTCATGGCTTTCACATGGTGTTGGACCTGTGGGTACACAGAAGTCAAAAATTGTGGTTCAGGATGGCCAGGCACGGTGGCTCACGCCTGTAATCCCAGCACTTTGGGAGGCCGAGATGGGCGGATCACAAGGTCAGGAGATCGAGACCATCGTGGCTAACACGGTGAAACCCCGTCTCTACTAAAAATACAAAAAATTAGCCAGGTATGGTGGTGCATGCCTGTAGTCCCAGCTACTTGGAGGCTGAGTCAGGAGAATGGCGTGAACCCAGGAGGCAGAGCTTGCAGTGAGCCAAGATCACGCCACTGCACTTCAGCCTGGGTGACAAGGCAAGACTCCATCAAAAAAAAAAAAAAAAAAAAATCAAAAATTGTGGTTCAGAAACCTCTACCTAGATTTCAGAGGATGTATGGAAATGCCTGGATGTCCAAGCACAAGTTTGCTGCAGAGGGTGGCCCTCATTGAGAACCTCTGCTAGGGCAATGTGGAAGAGAAATGTGGGGTTTAAGACCCCACACAGTATCTCCAGTGGAGCACTGCCTTGTGGAGCTGTGAGAAGAGGGTCATCATCCTCCTGACCCCAGAATGGTAGATCCACCAACATCTTGCACCCTGGGAAAGTCAAAGACACTCAATGCCAGTCCATGGAAGCAGCCAGGAGAGGAGCCGTACTCTGCAAAGCCACACATGCAGAGCTGTACAAGGCTGTAGGAGCCCACCTCTTACATTAGCATGACGTGGATGTGAGACATGGAGTCAAAAGAGATCATTTTGGAACTTCAGGGTTTAATGACTGGCTTATTGAATTTTGGACTTGTATGGGGCCTATAGTCCCTTTATTTTGGCCAATTTCTCCCACTTGGAACACATATACTTACCCAATGCTTATACCCCCATTGTATCTGGGAAGTAACTAACTTGTTTTTGATTTTACAAGCTCAGAGGTGGAAGATATTTTCCTTGTCTCAGATGTGACTTTAGACTTGGGCTTTTGAGTTAATGCTGAAATGTTAAGACTTTGGAGGATTGTTGTTGGGAAGGTATGATTAATTTTGAAATGTGAGAACATGAGATTTAGGAGGTGTCAGGGATGGAATGATATGGTTTGGTTGTGTCCCTACCCAAATCTCACCTTGAGTTGTAATAATCCCCACATGTCAAGGGCGGGGTCAGGTGGAGATAACCGAATCATGAAGCAGTTTCCCCCATACTGTTCTCGTGGTAGTGAATAAGTCTCAGGAGATCTGATGGTTTTATAAATGGGAGTCCCTCTGCACGAGCCCTGTTTTGCCTACTGCCATGTAAAATGTAACTTGCTCCTTCTCCCCTTAGACCATGATCGTGAGGCCTCCTTAGCCATGGGGAGTTGTGAGTTAATTAAACCTCTTTACTTTTTAAATTACCCAGTCTTGTATATATCTTTATTAGCAGCATGAGAATAGACTAATACAGTCTTTCTTGAAGTGTACTTTGTTAGTGTTAATAAAACAAAATTAGCATTTTTATGCATGGTATAGTCGTGATATATTGTTTTTACCCTGTTGTTTCCTACTGTCTGTATCTTTATACTTACTGTGGGTTTCCTGTGAATAAAACATAGTTGGATCTTGTGTTTTTGTGTTTTTATGTGGATTGAAAACTTCTGGCTTTTTTTCAGTGTGTTTGTTTTATTGATACTTGATGTAGTTATTGATAGAGTTGAGCTTAAGTCTACCATCATGGTAATTGTTTCCTAATTATTCAATTAATCTCTTTTTTTTTTTTAAATTTTTCATTGCTTGTAACCTTTGGATTTAAATCATTGTTTTGACTATTCCTTTCTTTCTCTTCCCTTCACTTTTTAGTAATAATTTGTTTTATTATTTTTGGTGGTTATTCTAGAAATTACAGTATGAAAATTTAAATTACCATAGTTTCTCTTAAAATAAGATTTTTATGCAATGTAGTAAAATGACAGCAGCCCAATTCAATGCATAACTTCTCACCTGTTTTATTTATTTATTTTTAGTTCTCCGGTATATTTTTTCTTTTGTTTTACTTCTATGTGTATTATAAACTCCACAACATTTTCTATTGATTTTCTTTTAAAGAATGTCTTTTTAAAAATTATACCCATACATACAAATACACACATTGAATTTTATATTTATCCAAATTTATACCAATTATGGTGTTCTTCATTCCTTCCTACAGGTACATAATTCCATCAGTTTTCATATATATAATTTTCTCTCATTTTCAGAACACCTGATATTATTTCTTATAGTACAGGTATTCTGAGTTTACATTCTTTCAGTCTCTCTGTAACTTGAATTTGCCTTGAGTCATAGGAATATTTTTGCAAGATAGAATTCTGATTTGACAATTTTTCTCTTAACTCTTTAAAGATATTATTTCACAATCTTATGTCTTTATTTTCTTTTCTTGTTATTCTTATCATTATTCCAATGTTTACAGTAGATCTATTTTCTCTGACTGAAAATATGTGTCTATAATTTAGTTTTCAGTAGTTTATACAATGTGTATGCATGTGGTTTTGATTTATGTGTCAATTAATTGAATTGTTTCTGAATAACCATGCATAATTAAATTTATAATTTATATTTTTTCATTTAAAATACAAGAAGCAAAAGCAAGTATCTATTGAATCCTACCAATCATATTTTAGGAAGACTTCCAACAATGTTAAGTATCTGTATTAGTCTGTGTCATGCTGCTAATAAGGACATACCAAAGACTGGGTAATTTAAAAAGAAAAACAGGCTTTATGAACTGACAGTTCCACATGGCTGGGGAAGCCTCACAATCACGGTGGAAGGTGAAAGAGGAAAAAGGCACATCTTACATGGTGGTGGGCGAGAAAGAGAGCATGTGCATAAAAACTCCCCTTTATAAAACCATCAAATCTCATGAGACTTACTCATTATCATGAAACCAGCCTCAAGAAAGATCCACCCCTCTGATTGAGTTACCTCCCACCAGGTCCCTCATATGACATGTGGGAATTGTGGGATCTACAATTGGAGATTTGGGTGGGAACACAACAAAACCATATTAGTATCCATTTCTGTGCTGCCTTAACCAGAGGATATATGCACTCCTTAGCCTTCAGAAAAAGCAAATATATGTGAAAGCTGAGGTGCGATTTTGGTAGCACGCTGAGGTCCTTGCCACATGATCCTCAGCTAAAATCTATCCTAGGCCAAAAAAAGGAAAAAAAAAAAATAGAATGAGAAAAATAATTATCTTTGCTGCATATTTAAACACCTGATCTATGTCTATATTTTTTATTTTCTCTTATACAATGAAGATAAATACCCTGCTGTCTCAGTTTATTTCATCTCAAAATTATAGTAATAAATTTGTTACATCTGTGAAAAATCTGTCCAGAGAATTGATAGAATAATGGTATATGTTAAAAGCTATCATTAATAACTCTTAAATAGAAATTATGTGGTTCCCATGACATCCAGCGTTCAGCATAGAATTTATTACTTCATTTTGTAGCCAATACCGTTTACCGCTTCTGAATACATTTTAATATACAAATTCAAAATCAACGTAATTTCAATAAATTTTAATGTGAATTTTAATATATTATATTCAAAATCACAATCTGTGTGTTATTAAACATGATTACATTACTTTACTAAAAAGTTTACTGTCTTACTCAAAATCTACAAGACTTCATTGATAGCATTGACTTTTCTTCCTCCCAAATTTCAACAGTAAAAAGTGCTTTGGAAAACAATCAATTGGTACTCAGGTTTCGAGGGTACAGTGGAAATAATGTCACATATCTTCAGTAGGACTTTGTATTTTAATTTTTTCTTCCCTTCAGTAAGGCACTTGTAGGAGTACAAAATAGTTAATTTTGTGATTTTTTTTTTTTATTTCTTTTGGGTCCCTATGTTCAATAGAATTAGTATTTTATAATACATAGAACTCAATAAGTAAATTAAGATAAATAAAAACACAAATGCACACTAAGGAAATTAAAATTCCAGGAGCAGAACCAATTTTATGTAGGTATGTGATGGTTATTGCTGAGTGTCAACTTGACTGGATTGAAGGATGCAAATTATTGATCCTGGGTGTGTCTGTGAGGGTGTTGCCAAAGGAGATTAACATTAGCATCAGTGGGCTGGGAAAGACAGACTTAATCTTAAACTGTGTGGGCATAATCTAATTAGCTGCCACTGTGGCCAGAATATAAAACAGGCAGAAAAATGTGAAAAGGCTAGACTGGCTTAGCCTCCCAGCCTACATCTTTCTCCTGTGCTGGACACTTCCTGTCTTAGAATATTGGACTCCAAGTTCTTCAGCTTTGAGACTTGGACTTGCTTCCTTACTCCTCAGCTTGCAGACAGCCTATCGTGGGAACTTGTGATAGTGTGAGTTAATACTACTTAATAAACTCCCATATATATATGTATGTATATAGATATATCTAGATATATGTATATGTGTGTGTGTGTATGTGTGTGTATATATATGTATTTATTTATTTTTATATATCCTACTAGTTCTATCCCTCTAGAGAAACCTGACTAATACAAGGTATTTGGTAAATTTTAGAAAAATAATTTCTAATTAGAAATTTTAGAAAAATAATTTCAAGTTAGGAAAAAAGAATGCACTATATAATAAATGATTTTAAAACACATAGTTAACCACTGAGAAAATAATAATTAAGTTAGAGCATTATAACAAACTGTACACCAAAATTAATTCCAATTGAATTAAAGATTTGACTGTAAATAAAAAACATAAAACCATAACTTACTAAATAAAATAATAGCTAAATACTTCAGATTGAGGAAAACTTTTCAAAGAAAAATATCAAAGGCAGTTTTGACACAGAAAAAATGTAATAAACTTGAAAATAAAAAAGGTGTGTCATAAAGAAACACCATAAAGTTAAAAGACAAACATAATGTAATTCTTAAATATTTGTACTATATATGATATAAAAAAATTCCCCACTATATAAAAAGGTAATTAAATATTTAGTAGTATACATACAATGAGATTTAGCTTTAAGTCTTTTTTTTGCATGATTTAAGATAGAAAATAGAGAAATAAATACAAAGAGTACAATAAGTAATAAGTATAATAATATACTACAAGTGGAATTAACACAACAAGCCAACAACTCTCCATATATGTCATTGTTTCAATTAAACATTTATTAAGGACTTTTTTTTTGTCAAAAATAAAGCCTTCTACTCTCATGGAACTTGTAATGTGTTAGAAAGACAATATTCCTGTAACCCACTGTCATATAGCCAAATGCTCCAAAAGGTAGTGACGTAAAACAACCACCATTTTATTGTCCTTATAGATTCTATACGTGAGAATTTGGATCAGGCAGAGAGGATGGTTTATCTCAGGTACCCAATGTCTGGGAACTTATCTGAGAAAACTCTAGAGCTGTAGTCTGGAATTGTCTGGAATAGAGGATCCTTCGGGTCAGCTGGAATGACCCAAAGGCTGAGCTCAGCTGGGACTAGTGAGCAGATCCCCTGTGTATGGCCTTTCCATGTGTCCTGGGCTTCTCACAGCACTGAAGCTGGATTATGAGATAAAGTGCTCCTACACTGAACCTTCAAAGAGAACCAAACAAAAGTTGCCAGTCTTTTTATAACCTAGCCTCAGAAGCCATACAGCATTGCTTACACCTTACTGTATTAGTTGAAGCAGTCATGAGCTGCCTAGATTCAAGTGGAGGAAAATTGGACTGTGCTTCTTGATGGGGAGTGGCCTGGATAGAAGAGCGTGTGAAACAGAAAATACTGTTAGGACCACCTTTGGAAAATGTAACCAGCCACTGAAAATAAGAAAATTAAAACTAATAGTATATAATTTTAGACAGTAATAAAGAGTGAGTCTGCTGAGGTGCCTTTTAGAGAACATGTTTAGAGAAGTCATCTCAGAAGAAGCCTTGTCTAGGCAGAGACGTGGATGATTAAAAAGAATGAATCAGAGGTTGCAGTGAGTCGAGTTCATGCCACTGCGCTCCAGCCTGGCGACAGAGTGAGACTCTCTCTCTAAAACAAAAACAAAAACAAAAAGCATGCAAAGATCTGAGAATACGCCATCCCAGGAGAGCAATGCTTAATGCAATGGCCCTGAAATGGAGGAAAACAAAAACAAAAACTTAACTTGTTTGAAAAAAATAAAAAGATCAGTGTGTCTAAAATAAAATGAGACCAAAACACAGGCAAAGAATAGAGATAATGAAAGAAGTAGCAGGGCCCAAACACAGAACAAAACAAAGTGTAAGTAATGCTAATACATATGGAATTTAATCTAATTGTAATTGGAAGACAATGGTGAGTTTTAAGCAGAGGGAGTAAGGCAATTTAATTTATTCTTTCACAAAGGTCACTCTTGGGGTCTTATAGAGGAGTAATAGTGAAAGCAGGGGGATCTACTGAAATCTAATACAATAAACCCAGGGCAGAGGTTAATGACATGGCCTATGGGAATAATGAAGGAGGTAGTGAGGAGAGACCAAAGGAAGATATGTTTTGTTCATAAAAGATGAGAAAACTTGCTCATGGTTTGGAAGTGGCATTAGAAAGAAAAAGTGGAATCAAGGATCATAGCGTTTGGGAAAGAATTTCTGAGTAAATTGTGGTGATATGAATCGTGATGGGGAAGGCTAAGGTAGAGGAAACTTTTAGTGCAGAGGAAGTAAAAGTTTTATTTTGAACATGTTAACTTTGGGATAACCCATTAAATGTCTAACATGTTTTATAGGCCAGTAGATGTACTGGAAACGATGTCAGAAGAAGAATAGAAATATGGCATTCTTCAACATCTAGTATATGTGACTCAAAAATACATTAAAATTATGTAATGATTCACATAAAAACAATTATAAAATTCAATAAATAGTAACTTAGAAACATGTTCCTATTTAAATGTTTATAATGCTACACATTATACGTTCATAAGGTCCATTTTTACTACGAAATCATGTTCCCTCCCTTAAGCAACAAACTCAGTCCCTTACAACATTTAAATTATTAATGTTATCAAAGTCAATGTCCAGAAACTAGATTCTGCTTGCAACCTCATTTCATTATTTGGCTAAACTGTAAAGAAAATCTTCCAGAACAAAATGAACAACCTAGATTATCTTTCTCCCAGGCCCCAAATCCTACCCTCCTATGATTTTCAAAGTGTTTAAGAGGAGTGTGTTAGAGGTTGAGAGATCTGTGTGCTTGCTACAGTGTGTCTCCTAGTCAGCTAAATGGCCTTTAGAACCTGTTTCTTTCCTTCCTGAGGCTTGTGAGCTGAAATATTTTCTCAAACACATTCCTCTAATAAAAGAATGAAGATGCTACATGGTATGTCCCATTCTAGAAAATATTTTTTTTCTTTGCAAAAAAAAAAAAAAAAAAATCTGAAAGCATTCTTCTCTATGATAAAAGTAGTGAAAAACACCAGGAAACATAATAACAACTTCTAGTAAAAAAGAAAAATCATTAATGAAAGATTAATAAAGTAAGATTCAATCATTCTTAAAAATACAGTGTTCAGAACTTTTAATTACATAGATGCATACTTTGACATCATTATGGGTGATTGCTACAAAAATGCTTTATGATTAAAAATGCAGCTTAGCATAGTGGTTAGGAGCAGAGCAGTTTCTGTAGTCAGACATCTTCAGTTTGAATCCTAGCTGTGCTTACTGCCAGCAATATAAACTTGGTCAGTTTAAATTACCGGATTAAATTATCTGTGCCTCTGTTTCCATGTATGTAAAATTATAGTCACATTAATAATTAATAGACATAAATATTAAAAGAACCTTCCTCAGAGGGTTGTTTGGGGGTGCTGAATATCTACATATTTTAATAGGGGTAAAGCACTTAGAACAGGAAATGGCACACAGTATGCACTATGCCAGCTAAGCCTATATATTAGCTATTATTATTTCTTCTCATTCTTACCCCTAAATTTGCATGCTATTTAAGAGAATATTACATGTTATATCATCACATGGACCACATAGATCTTTTAGCTTTCAAAAACCACATAGATACTTCAGTTTAGGCTTTCAAAATGAAAAGCATAGAATACTGAGTGAAAATGCCCATCCTACATTTAGTGGTGACAATGACATTATGTAGAATATTACAGGGGATGGGTGGAAAACAATGTTAATTTTTTCTTAGAAATATAAGAATTGCTACTTTGCTACCTCTTTGCCTGTTACAAATGAGTCAAAAATAAGTAAATAATATCTGAGGACTGCTTTGAGTGCCTAATAAAGCGTATGTATCTACTCTACACCAAACACTAAGCTGAGTGTTACATAGCTAATATATCCTTCAATTCTCATAACAACTCTAAATGAGATGCATTATTTGACCCATTTTACAAATAAAGAAACTGCTCAAGAAGATAAATGTATGCCCTAAGTCCCACAGATGGCAAAAAATGACACTGAGATTTGACTCTAAGGTCCATGCCTACATATGGCAATAATTATTCCAAAATATAAAGAAAAGAAATTCATAGTATATCTTACTCTATTAAAGTGTCAGAATTATATAAGAGCAGTTTCTCATTTGGTTTGCAAATAGCGGTTATTCTACACGAGATGGTGAATTTTGGCCTCATTCATTAACAGAGAATATTTTAATTGAGTATAAGATAGGAAAGTATATTTCAGTACAAATAGCCTTGAATTGCAGGAAAAGTGCCTTTAATATCTGTGGGAGTTTGGCCGGGCACAGTGGCTCATGCCTGTAATCCCAGCACTTTGGGAGGCCAAGGCAGGCAGATTACTTGAGGTCAGGAATTCAAGACCAGCCTGGCCAACATGGTGAAACCCCATATCTACTAAAAATACAAAAATTAGCTGGGCGTGGTGGTGTGTGTCTGTAATCCCAGCTACTCAGGAGGTTGAGGCAGAAGAATTGCTTTGACTTGGGAGGAGGAGGTTTCAGTGAGCTGAGACTGTGCCACTGCACTCCAATCTGGGCAACAGAGTAAGACTCCATCTCGAAAAAGAAAAAAACATATATATATATATATATATTTTTTTTTTTATATTTGAAGTATTAAAATTAAAACTTTAGACAATTTAAATTTAGCAGAATTCACTCGAGCAAATAATGATTTATGAATTGAGCATCACTCAGAACCAGAAGAGGTTCAGAGAGGTTCAGAGAGCTCCACTCAGCAACGTGGGCAAGCGGTATTTGTAGACAGAAAAAGGGAGTGACACAGAGAAACAGTGTGATTGGTTACAGCTCAGCATTTCCCTTATTTGGACATGGTGTGATGAAGTTTTTGCCTTACATTGACAGGTCTGATTAGTTGGCAGCCTGTGATTGGTTAAAACTTGGCTGCTATAATTGGCTGAGATTTGGCTATTTGTTACAAGTATATACTCTTAGTTAGGTTGCAATTTGTTTATACTAAGTTTGGTTGCAGTTCACTAGGTATATAGGGAGCTTTAGGCCAAGTTTAATTTAGTTTAACAGAGGATAATTATTTAAACATTAACAGATCTGTTTCCTCAATTTTAAAGTAGAATGCTATACACATATTTCTACACTATTATATAGACAATGACACTCAGAAAAGATGGGTGAATGGATTTGTTTTGTACAATAGTCTTAGAATTCTTTAAAGTGTGTCTTTAGAAAAAAGGGTGTACATTTTTTTTTAACATTGCATTAGATAATTTCTACAGGGTTAATTATCTGTAAGGATTAGGAAACTTCTCTTCAGGTAAAATGTTTAGCTTTATCTGTTAATCTCCTCACATAACATTTCCTGAAACCATACTGTGTATTTATTATTATTCCAATATTATTGAAAGGAGACTCAAGTCCAGAAACATACACAAAATATTCAAGATACAGAGCCAATAAACAATAGAGCTATGTTTCAGACCCAGATCTGTTGGAATCCACATTATTTTCACTACACTTACTGTGCACTTCTATATGGCTATTAAAAAGCATCAAGATTGAGTTAGAGTTAATTCTCTTGATAAAAGAGGAACCTTTTTAGAGGATGAACTCCCCCCAAATAGGTGATTATTATCTTATGAATGTATACATTGTTAGCTATTTGAAGAATCTATTATACTGACTGTTCGTACCTCTTCCATTTGAAATGTTGCTGTCCTAGTCATTTCCTTAGCATTTACTAAAGGTAATCCTATTTTCTGATTGTTTTTCTGGTACTTCCCAGGTATACTCACTGAAATGCAAGCTGCTTCATCTAGAAGATAATACTTCATGGTCTATCAAATGAATTCAAATGGTAAAGACTCGAACTCAGCCTCTGCTATGGAAATACTCCACTTAAGCTAACATAAATAATGCAATCCTTCATGTAGCCACTCACTTTGATGACAGCTAAATCATATCTTCTCAAAGAGATGTCTATGTGATTAAATGATTACATGGATCTTCTAGTTTGCACAGTTTTATCCTCTTCATGTATGAATTTTTGTATCATCAATAGTGATTATTGTATTATTTTTACCTGAAAATTTCACTGTTCTCTCATACAGAGACAACGAAAATGCAGAATGTCTTGAGAATTGTAACAGCAAAAACAGGAACAAAAAATGCTTCTATTTATAAATTGAAACAGAAGTTCTTGCTACCTACAGAATTATCTGCATTTGACTTTATTGTCATTAATACAAATTCTTAAGACCTTACATCAGCTGTTGAAATTACTAAGTCCTAGACTTTTTAAAAAAGCTTATTATTTGCCACATATGGGAATTGTGTCTGTATCTAATCTTAGCTGACTATCAAAATGTGAAGCCACATTTAGCCTTTGAATAGCAACTTCACTAATGTTGATAGCTAAAATCACAGTAAGAAAACCTAAAATCTGCCCTCTGACTTGATACCAGAGCATCAGGCCCTTTAATCTAATAAGGGATAAGGTACATGAATACTCTTGAGAGTTGCATGACGTTATCCTTCCAAAATGACCAAAGGTGACCTTTAGGTTCCTCTGGATTGTAAGGGCATTAGTCTTCTTTTCACAATAGATTCTGTATAGAGTGACTTCTCTTCAAAGTCGTCTTCTTACAAGAAAAGACTTTCCAAATCTCCTCTCCCCTAGGAATATATTCCTCTCTTCTTCCCCAAATCAAAGCTTAAAACTTTCAAGACATGAAAAATGCTTTTAAAGTGTTCCCCAAGTTCTAAAAAAAAGAATGTTTTTATTTGATTTCAAATAGAGAAACTATAAAATGTTTAGAAATTGTGTTACATGTGCTTATTTTCAATTTCTTTTTTTTTACTTCTAGAATTATTTTCTATTTTTTTTTTTTTTGAATGAAAAAGAACTCTCAAAGGAAAATAAGATAATATATAACATACGGCACACGGCAGGAAAAATCACTGTTACTAAGATGCCTTCTTTAGAGGAATATTAGGGTTTTTTGCTGTTGGCTGTTGCTGCTCTTGTTTTAATTCTAGTAGCAACTAATTTGTACAGATTTAAACTACAAACTCCCTCCCACTGAGTGTACAGTAGCTGAAATCTTTACTCAAGTCTTAACAGTTTCAGTTGCTTATTTATTTTATTTTATTTAGCCTGGCTCCTTGGCATTTCCCATAGGCTTGCATAAAATAGGGTAGGCCAAGGATTTGAAGAGAGTATATACAATGGTCCCTCAATAACCATGTGGTTTGGTTCCAGGACCCCTGAGGATATAAAAATCCATATATGGGCAGAGCATGGTGGCTCACGCCTGTAATCCCAGCACATTGGGAGGCCAAGATGGGTGTATCACCTGAGGTCGTGAGTTTGAGACCAGTCTGAGCAACACGGAGAAACCCCGTCTCTACTAAAAATCACAAAATTAGCTGGGCATGATGGCACATGCCTGTAATCCCAGCTACTCAGGAGGCTGAGGCAGGAGAATTGCTTGAACCCAGGAGGTGGAGGTTGCAGTGAGCTGAGATCAGGCCATTGCACTCCAGCCTGGGCAACAAGAGGGAAACTCTGTCTAAAAAAAAAAGAAAAAAATTCCATATATGTTCAAGTTCCTTACATACAATTATGTGGCATTTGCATTTAACCTATGAGCATCCTTTATATACTTTAAATGATCAACAGATTATCTCTTTCACTATACCATATACAATGTTAATACTATGTTAACAGTTGTTAATATTATTTTTCATTGTTGTGCAGTTATTTTTTTCAAATAATTTTGAAAGGTGACATCTGTGAATTTGAAACCCATGAAAATAAAATGCTGATTTTACTCATATTTACTATCTTACCATTTCTGATTTCTTTCTTGATTATTGGAAATCCACTCTCAATTTATTGTTTGTCAACTCTTGGTGTTGTCTTCCTATATTTTAAACCTGTAAGAAGACTTCAACTTACTGCTGACCAAGTTGTAGATGAGTTGGAGAATGTGGTCAATTAAAAAGGAGAAAACAAAAAAACAAAAAGCCAAAAAAACTTGTCTCTACTAAAAATATAAAACATTAGCCGGGTCTGGTGGTGGGCACCTGTAGGAGAATGGCGTGAACCCGGGAGGCGGAGCTTGCAGTGAGCCGAGATGGCGCCACTGCACTCCAGCCTAGGAGACAGAAGGAGACTCTTTCTCAAAAACAAAAACAAAAACAAAAACAAAAACAAAAAAAGAGAAGAGAAGATACGCAGTGGATCAGATTCACACATTTCAACTTACATCTTTTCTGGGTTCTCCTTGTTTTTGTTTTTGTTTTTCTAGTTGAAATATTTCAAGAATAACTCTGCTTTCATTTCTGTCTCCTTTCTAATGTTTTTCCAAGTCTTTTCACAGTTGTTTTTTAATAATATGTATTTTTCAAGGTTTCATCTCTTACCTGTAGGAGAACTGACTCACCTCTTCATTCTACCACTTTTCCATTACACAAGATTTTTAAATTTGGCTTTCTCATATGAGAGAAATCATCTGCTCTTTTGTTAAAACTCACAGTTAATTTTGAGTTTCTGTCACTCACAGATGGAAGAATTAAATGAATTGATATCCTTAACATGCTTAGAAAAGTGTTTGGCTTATGATAAGTTATCAGCATATGTTACTTATCTTCTTAATTATTTGTTCTAGAGATTTCCAAAGAAATAGAATTGTTGGTATATGATATATAGATATTTATAAGAGGAGATTAATTATGAGAATTGGCTCACATGATTATGGTGGCCAAAAAGTCCTATAATGTGCCCTGTCTGCAAGCTGGAGAACCAAGAAAGCCAGATGTGTAATTCAGTTTGAGTTTGAAGGCCTGAGAAGCAGAGGAGCTGTTAATGTAACGTCCAGTCTGAGGCCACAGGTCTGCCAAAGTGGGGACCCGGCTGGTGTAAGTCCCTGACACCTAACCAGTAGCTCCTGTATTTGAGGGAAGGGGAAGATAGATGCCTCAGGTAAGAAGTGAAAGAGAATTCACTCTTCATCTCACTGTCTTCCTATTCAGCCCCAGAAGGACAGGTTGAATGATGCATGCCCACATTGGTGACAGTGAATCATCTTTATTCAGTCTATGAATTCAAATGCTAGTTTACTCCGGTAAAACCCTCTCAGACACACTTAGAAATAATGTTATAGCAGGTATCTGGGCATCCCTTAGCCCAGCCAAACTGATTTATAAAATTTACCATTGCATTATTATTATTGCAGTTTTATCAAAGCCCATGAACCACTCCTGCTCTGCAGTTAAACGAATGCTCTTGTTACTTATCCACAAGTTCAAGGAACTTCCTACATGCTGGGAATAGAATTATAAAGATAAGAAGATACTGAGTTTGACAGTGTCTCTGCTTACCAGGCAAACTCTTCATACTTCATATTCAAGATCAAATGCTAACTTATAGAGGAAACCTTTCCATAATTTCTTACGCAACCTTTTCTTCGTTTTAACGTACTTCTGTTTTACCAGTTATCTTATTATATTATAATTTTTGTTTATATTTTTATTATTACTTTTTTGAGACGGAGTCTCGCTCTATTGCCCAGGCTGCAGAGCAGTGGTGCAATTTCTGCTCACTGCAACCTCCACCTCCCAGGTTCCAAGCAATTCTCCTGCCTCAGCCTCCAGAGTAGCTGGGACTACAGGCATGTGCCATGACACTCGGCTAATTTTTTTGTATTTTTAGTAGAGACGGGGTTTCACCATATTGGCCATGCTAGTCTCGAACTCCTGACCTTGTGATCTGCTCGCCTCCACCTCCCAAAGTGTTGAGATTACAGGCGTGAGCCACTGTGCCCGGCCTTTTATTATTATTATTTTTTTAATGCAGGTTATAATGTAATTTCAGGCAAGCAGTTTCTCTGTCTTCTGTGTACACCTGAGTATTCAAGGTTTCTTTTTTATACTCTATGCAAATTTTCCCTGCTATGGGGATCATAATTAGCTTTATTCGATTTTTTATTCATTTATAATACTTTTTCATATGTGTAAAATACTTTGGTAGTTCTTCAGAAATTTCAAATCCTCTCAATTTTTATGGGTTAGTGAATTGAACAGCTGGCTCATATCACTCATTACACTCTGAGAAGGTGACATCGTTTCTATATTCTGGGAATACTTTATATTCTTAAAATCTATGATAACATTCTTTATCTTTCGACTTGATAAATACTACTTTCTACTCTCTTTTTTTTTTTAATTTATTTATTATTATTATACTTTAAGTTGTAGGGTACATGTGCATAACGTGCAGGTTTGTTACATATGTATACTTGTGCCATGTTGGTCTGCTGCACCCATCAACTCGTCATTTACATCAGGTATAACTCCCAATGCAATCCCTCCCCCCTCCCCCCTCCCCATGATAGGGCCCGGTGTGTGATGTTCCCCTTCCTGAGTCCAAGTGATCTCATTGTTCAGTTCCCACCTATGAGTGAGAACATGCGGTGTTTGGTTTTCTGTTCTTGTGATAGTTTGCTAAGAATGATGGTTTCCAGCTGCATCCATGTCCCTACAAAGGACGCAAACTCATC